>NW_019213244.1:0-79986 GCF_002532875.2 Varroa jacobsoni | reverse complement strand
GAGAGAGAGAGAGAGAGAGAGAGAGAGAGAGAGAGAGAGAGAGTCATTGCGTTTACTACTCGCTACAGAGGGTACGCATGTTAATCAACTATTTTTATGCGGTCGACGGCAATATTCTGAAGGCCACTGAGTTCGGCGACTATTGTGCCTCAGGTACAAACAATAATCCTCTTTTTTCCAAAGAATGCCAATCGTCTGGCAACACCATGTTTGTTCTATGTAATAAAAAAAGAGGGTATTCCCTAATTTACGTTCGGTACTTCTAGGCTCCTCTAGACATTACATTGGATGGCTAATTTCTAGCACGAAGTAAAGTATGTCTGCGCCCGAATTCCTTCTTAGATCACCACATGTCCGCAGATTTAACAAGTAAATTCTATTATTTCTGCCTTACTATATGTTCTATTATTAATGCTATTATGGGAATCTTTGAGAATAATCTGCGCATCGCCTTAGTCGCCAGTTTGATCTATCAGTATTCGCGTTAACGCTTTCCATACCTCTACATAACTATGACCTGTTCGCCAGCTTCCTCTGCAGTGAACCCATGCATGACCTACCACTTTAGCTGCACACGTTTTTAGAGGCCGAGCCACAACGGAGTACTAATGAGTCAATACACAACTCGTATCGAAAATCTATGTAGCACATAGATAAGCAGAATGAAAGTTTTGAAGTCGTTCTTCAGCCGCGACCCAGCGCGCGAAGGCAAACTTGGCGCACCTTCCTAAAAGAATGTGGCATGTAACCATTGGCACTTCGACCATAGGCATCGCGCGAGAGATCACTCTGTTAATTTCCCATCTTAGGCAAAAAAGGGCACGTCGTACGTCCGGATTAGGCTTACGATAAAACTCGGCGCATAAACGAATGAATAAAAAAAATATAGCCACGTTGACTGGCCCTTTTTTAACCTCTGTTTCGCAGGAGAGATATTGTTTATTGCATCCGGCTAACTTGTTGCTGTTTGTGGGTCACCTGCGACGGTATGGCGGTATGACCGTAGATGACAGATTAACAGCAGAAAGAAACAACGATATCGTTACTGGGTAAGGCCGAATTGCTTGAGAGTGTCAGATCGAAAGGTGGATAGAAGAAGGACAGGAAGGAGATCGCCCTTATAGCATTACGTCATCATGTGGATTCCCATACCAGTAGGAAGTGTGCCTTAAACACACAACCAGTCAGAAAGGGCCTTGACCATTGTTTCTGCCGTTAATTCTTCTGTGGCCTAGTAGTCTGAGTTTGGTTCTCGTGTAGAATACAGGACTAATCGTACAATGACGACGAGATGTACGAAATAGTGTTCTTACGTGCTATTCAAGTACTTTCTACCTGCTAAGAGAATTGTAAAGCAAGTGGTCAGTTTAATATATTGTAGGACACGAGAAAAAAGGACGATTTTTCTATCATCATATGCTGGAGAAAACTGATTTTTTTAGGAAAAAATCATACCGCATCACAAAGTGTCTGGCTATTTGTCCAGGTCAGAGTAATTATAACGTGAAAAACTTCATAAGAACGCTTAACGCTATTTGAGAATAGATTGGCAGCTTAGCAAATCCACTCTAATTATTACTTCCACAATATCGTGTATTCCTCGCGTAGCTCGTGTATTCCTTTTCTATGCTTTAAACCATTATCCTATCTAAACAGTCGTATCGTTTGAGTAATTCCGTCAGTTTGTTTTAGTTATTTAGTGATCCTGACTTCAGATACTTTACTATCATGCTCTAGCTTCCATGTGTATTTATAGGAGTTCGGATTTTAAAATCCTTTGTAATAATTAGAACCGTCGAGGCGACACGGAAATAAGTAAGTGGAAAAAATAAAGACGTATTATTTACACTTGAATATTTCTTCTGTTAGCGAATAACACTTGCCTCTTATCCAGCTCACTACAGACACTAGAAGAACTTTCCTTCTTTCATTCTTCCTTAGTATAACCTGATCTTTCTAAGAGGCGGTTTTTACCACAAGATTGTTTTGTCAAGGCAAGCTCATGCATACAAATCGGTTGAAACGGTTCGAGCCGCTTTTGGGCTGACTGGCGTACACACGGATGTACGCGAGCGTCTATTCGTATTAGATATGGAATAGTGTATAACAAAAATAGATAGTTTCGGCTAAACATCGATTCGTCTGAGATTCGTGACGCCTAAAAAATAAAACGAGTGATCACTCACATTCTTGTCCTTCATATTTTAACGATATAATTTTATATTTACGGCGTCTGTAAAACTGCCATGGTTATATCATGTACAAAGATCTATACTTCTGAGTCGATGACTTCTACCCGTTGTTATTTACTACGTCTCCAATACGTGCTATTGGTCAAAAAGACTGCCTTAGCTGAAGTATCGATGCTTAATAAGATAATTGCAGTAACTTTAAGTGGTCAAATGACGGTAAGTGACAGTAATCCCGTATAGGTTAGTAAGACTATCCATTATTCATTTCTTAAAATACTTTTTTTTAGATATAGATAAAAAATAGAATTTTTTAAGCATCCACTGGGGGTATTGATTGAGTAAAGTCCTGTGAAGGTCGTAAAAATTAAAACGTTTTTGATTCCTACACTATAAAATTATGTTTCGCCGTCTACCAGACCCCTCGTTGCTTCTCGCTTAATTTCTAGTGTTATGATTTTGTATTTCTAATATTATTTTATTATTTTTAATAACATATAGCAAAACATATTCAAAAAACACCGAGGCTCGATTCGATTGTGCGAAAATGATCTCCTGCCGTTACACTGCCTCTTTTGGTATGGCACCCATGCGATACGTACACAGGAATAGCTTCTTGCCTAGGAGGCGTTTTTTCCACTTCACATTCAGTTGGAACTGAGAGCACGGCAGATCCTTTATCTTTGATGTGAGCAGTTGGTTCTTTTGTTACTTACAAGATGCCCATTTTAGCAAACATTTAGGTTTAGTAATCTGCCGTTCTAAATACCCCACACAAGAGTTTTGGATATAAGAGCCTTTCGACGACAAGCTATACATGATCTGCTCTTTGACTAAATTTACTCTCAATCGATAAAGAATATTCAAAGAGCTATAGCCTTAAAGTATTGACTAATCGATCGGGCTAAATGCGGGTATATAGTCATAAAATCACGTGTTGGAAAATTTCAAACAAAAATTGTCAAAACATAGACTTATTTAATGCTTTCGTTACCATTGATGAGAAGCTTAGAAATTGTATCCGAGTTCATCCCCTATGCTCTGCTTATCATAATGCTGATATTCCAACAGGCTTTGTAACAGTTTTCTACAACATTTTTTCGCCGAAACTTTTCGTCCTTCGTACTATGTATAATTGCACCAATGTGCTTTTATGAGAGTCTCTATAATGATTATACTAGGTAAAGCGAAAGAAGAATAACTAAAGGAAATGTAAGACGAACCTATGACCAGCGTGCTAGATACGTAAGCATTAGCCACTTGCTACTTACTATTTCTTAGGAACAAGGCTAAAGTTGCCTGGGAAATTGATGATAAGGCCACCCACCCATAGCGTTTTACACGTCGAGATTTTCTCTATTTGTACAACGTTATTCCCTTTCTTTCGCGCTCTGAAGGGTGCTTGAACATGGCTTCCTTGAAGCAAGCCTTATTGAACTTTTCCGTTCTGTTTTCCTTCCCAGAAACGGTCGGCGGTTTGATCCGATTGTTACATAGGTAGCACACTGCTCTGGACGTATTGCCAGGATGTCTACAAAGATGCATCGGAATTTCACCGCCGGAGCTAAGAAAAGCTTTCGCACTAGGATTATCACTGCTGCAGGAACAAGAAACAAGATTCGCGTTCAGAAACACAAGCAGATATTTCTTGTCGTAATATACGAACCAGGAGAGATCCCTGTATACTATATGTGACAAACTAGGATCTCCTCCTTGGTGTCCAGGAAAAACAAGCGTATTAATGGTAACAGATCTTCAGAAATGGTTATGGTAGTCGCTGAGAACGGCGAACGATTTGCGCATTTTCCGATGCTCTACTTGTGGAGAGTCAGGACATGCGCATCTGGCGACTGGCAGATCGCTCTCTAGAACGATTTTGAGGACTCAGCTCAGGATACCCCAGCCGAGACAGTTATTACAGCTGTGTTTTAATCATTTCTGAAGCCGCATCGCCGATTAAGATCAGCTGAAAAGATGCCTTCAGCGTATGACTATATCGATGGAACGTGAAGCCGGCAGAGAAAGCTTGTTCTTCTATCTATTGTTCATAGCATTGATCGTATACTTTGTGGTGGAATCTCTTTGCTTTTTATTTATTTGCCCATTGAGATTTTCTCTAAATAAAATATCCTTAGTGCACCATAGAAGGTGGCCATTCGTAAAGGAATAGATAAACTGGCTTTCTTCTAGAATGAGATTTTGCTATTCCACGATTATTAACACCATTCGACTCACGGAATTATCTGTATATCTCCGTAATCTGAACCCGTGCGCGGTCTGTTATACGAAGACAAAAAAAGAGTAGAGTTTTTAATTCGATAGAACGTAATTGGCAAGTCAACTGGCATCCTCTATTGAGCACCAAAAAGGACAACGTTTAAAAACAGCTCAATCGATACAGTATGCGACGATTATACCTTCCCAGGACAATCCCAAATTTAAAAAATGTACATTCCTGACGTACCATTTGCTGGCCAACTTAATCGTAGCTTCTACGGAATCGCGAAGCCAAGTATGGAGGAAAGCGGAAACACACAGATGATGCGGCAGGTTCTCATTTTTGGACAACGGCAAGATCAGCTTGTCCCGAAAACCTTTCTGAACCCTATTAGTAGAGACCACGCACGTTTTTAGGAGTGGACAAAATTAAATCGCGTCTTATTTCAAAACCATTGTGCCATCAGTACCGAGTGTTTACTTAAAAATACATATCAAATGTGTTGTCACAAATGTACGATACCGTATACTTAAGATTCTCATTGTATAGCCATTACGGGGATCAGTCTCATAGGACGACTTGAATAGGCTTGCTGAGAACTCACTAGATTTCTGGGAATATATACGTAGAGGCTCTTGTCAAAGAAAACACAACATAGCATTAGCCACCATTTTTTACTACCACTACTAAAAAAAAAAATAACACAATGAAGTCTTTCCAGCGTTTAAAAAAGCACGGCCATTTCGTGATATTACGAACTCAACGCTCTCATAATATTGATGTAGATATTAGAGCATTTTATCGCTTACAATCAGAATTGACTGAATCCACGTATGCTTTCTCTACGCCTTTGGTCTTAGAATTTGGAAAAGCATGTCTAAGTACGCATTTGTAGGTATAAGCCTATCTTCAAACATAAGTTAATTCCGCATACCTTAATAGAGTTTTATTCGTTTTATTTAATCATACACACTTTTCTCAGACCTGTTCACGACTGCACGCTAAATAATGAGGCCTTTTTACTTCGTTTTGCGAATGAAGCATATATTTGTAATAGTCTTGTTGGCCTCTAGCTGTTCATGACGGTTTATTTACAAAAATAATTTTTCGTCGTTTTTTAAAAACTTCCGAAAGATATTTTACCCGAACTGGTTAAATTCCAGCCAGGGCGTTTCAATTATAAGATTGGCTTGAACAATGTCAGCAGCAGTGTCGAGCAAGTTTTATTCATTTAAATATGTGAGTCCATATCCCGCATTTGAGCAAGTTAATTATTTCAACTCATCCTACGCATTGATGCCACTAAAGTTAAATTTAAGTGGAGTTTCTAATCATTTTTATTAACAGTTAATTAAACAACCTAATAAATGTCGCCCGTGTCGGGCACGTAAATTCAAATTTTGGCAAATCCTTTTTGGTAGGCCTAATAGATTGACAGGCTGCCTCTAGACCTGCTCCGTGTAAACATATTTGTGCTTGTCTAAAAAAAGACAACTAACATTTTGACAACTTTTTGTAATCATGGGTGAAGCAAAGGCGCAGCTTACAAAAATTATCCTTTCTCCGTATCCATTCTGGGCCATCCAATGTCCAATTCATTTCTAGACCGTTGCAGCCCGCCTCATGCATACACTAACCTTAGTGCCAATCCGGGTTTTTACTATTGGGCGCAGCCAGCCATATGCGCCAGCAACGCCGTTCCAAAAAAAATCAACTTGGCCCAGAGATTATGCATAGAGGTATAGTGCCATGACCGCAATGACTCCACATTGTGTTTCATACACTGCCCCAGTTACTTTGTCGGAAAAGCACAGTTCGAGCTATAAAGTATTAACGCGTTAACAACTAATCCACAAGTTCACCGTCAAACAGGTTTACTGACGAGGCCACAGGGGGCCTGTCCTATCAGAGCTCACGACTTAGAGCTAGCAGATCACCCCGCTAGTTAGCCAACCCGCAGAAGCCGACCTAAACGCAAGGTTATACCCTACGAGGCATTCGTCAAGGCTTCCTGTCCCGTGGAACGTACCGGCATTAACGCGTACAAGATGGACCCTTTGACATCCTAATAGGCTAAATCGGCATTGTAACCTATCAGAAACATTCGAACAACTGCTCTTGTTAATGTCTCGTTAATGGACAACAAGGAACTCTACCCTTTATTACTTGTAGTTTATTTAAAGTTATTGTCTACCGCACTTGAGTGAGGCGATCTGTGTTGACAAATTTTCAAGACATTTTAATTGATGCTAAGTCCTAGCTACATTTCATGCGACTGAGGTATTCTATTGGCGGTACGTGTTACGTGGATTTGATATAGCATAAATAAACTGAGAATATCAATGATGAAAATAAAGATCAAATAGCTATTATGTTCGCTTAAAAAACCTGCAAGGAAGACCACACAGTTGATACACAGCTCTGCCATAAGCTATAGCTCTATACCAAATGCGTATCAGGCGCGTGGTGGTGGCAAAGGCAATAGCCCCAATCTCAGTGTTGCTTTTATTCGTACACTTATTTGGTTGAAGCCTCTACGATACAGTGATGACTTGATTCAGGGCTCTCCTTCATTTCTCAGCGGGGTTATGGACAGGCAACTAGTTAAAGCCATTTCTTTTGTATTATTTAATTACTTATTAAACAAAAGGTGAACTTAAATTGCACCATGGTGAGAGAAATTTCGACCCTTGTGCCTGGTGTTGCCGTCGAGGTACAACTACAACGATATTTGTACTAGTACACCTTGGCTATTTGAAGAGGGGCATCGTTTTTTTTAGGCTATTGTAAACGTTAAGAAAGGAAACGCGTCTGGTTGTACTGAAAGTGGCCTGAAATCATTTACGCGGTATAATCCGTACAGTAAAATACAGCTGTTGACGCAGAGGACGGTATAGATAGGATTTTAAGGGTCGGAGTTTTGCTCGCGTTTCTAATCTAAAATATGATGTGTAGAAATAGATGAACTACGCGGCTACAGTGCTACGATATTAGTACGATATCCATTTTGATGGGCGGGTTGTATTTATTTTGGATCGGGTTCATTGCTAGGCAAGTGAGCTCTGGCCCCTTTGCCAGTAACTACCAATTCGGCTGGATACATACGCTGTAGTTTTATTTTTTCAAATTTTTCTTTATTATATATACTTAGCTTATCAAAATATATTGATTCCACTTCTGCTTGACTATCATTTTCGTAGGCCATAGTCGCCACAGGTAAGAAGTAGTAGCACAGAACCACTCAAACGATTGGATCAAGACTCGTCCAATTACAGTTTTTTAGATAATTGGAAAATGTCTTGGCGGGTTGTTTTCTACAGGTTCAAAGAAGCACCTAACTGTCATACTGGAAATGTAGAGAGTTTGATTATTTTAACATATAGCGACTATTTTCCACCTTCTTAAATCTTAAAGATCTCGCTAGCTTATAAATTTAGTCCCATAAGTTTACTGAGTAATTCAGAAGTTACACAAGTCCAACACGATTGACGTGAGTTCGAGTATGCCACAATAGATACTTTAATGTTGTCAAAAGGTTGTAGAGCAATTGAGAAGTAATGAAGCATTTTTGGAACAGGGCTACAGCAAAGTACATAGTTGTCACCGGGAAAAAAGCTTTTACCGAATTGAACTTTAGCTCTAGGTATAACAAAAGGTCACTCGTCTAGTAATTTCTACACCGTAGATCAATACAAAATCAGTGTACCTTGTAGGTTTGAAGCAACTGATACGATAGCCGACTTTTTACAGTAAATAGGAACGCTGATAGGAGACCGTGTTCGTTATAATCGGCTTTAAAGAGCCACCAAAATCCGGACGAAAATGCCTTTATGTTCCGCTGGGTGCTAAACAAATTCATATTCAAATAAATTTCATCCGTTTCAATTATTTATTTTTAGTTAAAAAAAAAATAGGGCTGTTTCTTATGGGTGAAAACTTTTGGTCCTCGGCCTTCGATCGAAATCTAGATCGATCAGTCTAATCAGCAATAAAGTCATTAAAGGCCGTTTTAGCCATCAAAGGTAAATGTTCAATGCATGCCTTCTACGGGCGTCAATTAAATAGGCTGTTAGCTGGGGACTGCCTAATCGGCCCGTTTGTTTCGGGCCTTACATAGCCCTTGGCAGTCGGCAGTCCTAACACTAATATTTTTTTAATAATGCCGCTCTAGTATTGAAGTGACGCTAATTGGGTATCAATCCAAACGTATTCTAAAAAGCTTCTGAACGTCCTTTATGCATGTCCTTTTTTAGTATCTAAATTAAAGGGCTTCCCTTTGAGCACAGGCGTAATGCTTCGAGCACGTCCTCATCTGTGCAAGGCCTTACGACTATGGACTGTTCGATCGTCTAATATGAGCTTTCTCTTCCTTCCGCTTAGAGCCCGTGCTTCACTGAACGGCTCATCGACGTCGACTACGTCTACAGAGGATACTATACTCCTTTGGTTTAATCGATCGGAAAGAACCGAAGAGTCATTTGCTGGCACTGAAATAGTTCAATCCCAAATACCGCAACGATCTTACTTTCTTCTTTCGCCCTTGGCTCACCCCTTGTTTTCCAGTGTTGCCTTCGAAGTAGTGGGATATCAAACGTGCGTCAACGCAACACGAGGAAGTGTCCGTTACGATTATCTTGTCCGAGCAGGTTCCGTCAGGATTCCTGATTCTGCGTAATCAGTGAAGCGAAACGTTCTGATTCATTATTCAAGTTCATGGTTATTATTCAAGTTACTCGACATTTCTCCACTTCTACTGTAATCAAAGCTCCATCTAGTACTATTTTCAGCTTCTCGCGCACAACTATTTTAATGTGATTCCCGCTTTCATAGAGTAACATCGCAATCAAACGTAATTTTCCCTTTAGACTTTCCACTCAGATAGAAAAAGCGAGTTCCAAACGGGGTTCGAATGGTGCAACAGTTGGGTCTTTGGTCTTGGTCGCATTACGCTGCAGCTAAGTTACTCACAAGTTCATAATCGACTGCCATGCTCCTACCAAACAGGGCAAATAGGAAGACATCGTTGGAGGAATTGCCAACGTTTTATTGTGAGTGGCTCACATTTGTCTTATTGATAGGAACGAATATGAGGCAAGAGATAACAACAATATTAACCATTTTCAATGAAAGTGATGTAATTAAATGCGATACTAATGGAGATGATACGGGTTTCTGTATGCGAATGTCTATGGAATAGAGGGACCTTTACGTTTTTTAATTCAGTCGCGATTTTTTATGAATTATGAATGCACGGGCTGATGAATAATCATGGGGGCTCCTGCGAGCCACTGGGGAACAGAAGGGAACGGAAGGGAGTTTTGAAACTGCTGACTCGATGAATAAAGCAATAATGTTGTGTGTTTTGAGCCTAATAGAAAATGCCCGTTCGAGATGTGGGCAGTTTTCTGAGAGAAGTCGATTTATGAGGGCATCCCATGTATGCACAAAACAAAAATATCTGTTTCCGTTGAATCTGAATCATACAGGCAGAAGTAGCACTGACATTCCAACAACCTAATCTAAATCGCTGTTGAGCCTATTGACTGAAACGTCTGAAAATAGGAATTCTATGAAAATCATACCGTTTACGTAAATATTTACCTAAGGGCATGTCCAGTAGAAGAAACCTTGCAGAATGATTCAACGCTGGACAGACCTTTGTAATCTTATTACATATATATGCATGCATATGTATATTTTATTCTTTAGATTATATACTACGCTGAAATGGTACTCGAATAATAAAATAGACGTCATTTCGTGGAAGCATAGAACCACTTTGGAACACCGACTGGTTTATTCTTCAGTAGCTGAACAAATATTTGACAGGAACTTCATAGGTAACCTTTATAGTAGTCCTGTGCAATAACAGTATATTTTTCAAAATATGCAAGTTAACAGGTCAGCCGTTCATGTGGACTTAGAAACATGCTCCTATACTTGTATGTAGTGGTTCTATTCTATTCGGTTAATTTAGCGTAGGTAAAATAAGATTATCATTGGTTTAGTTTGATGTGTTGTGGTTGCGTGACGGGTTTTACCGATGCGGTGGGTGTGGTTGGTTGCCCTTTTCAAGACAAAGAACCCACTTTTTTGACTCAAAGTGAAACTGCTAAAAGGGCTACCCATTTGATTGGTCCTTCGATCAACGATACGAAGGAGTACCTCTTATTCATTTGGGATTTCCGAGCTACTGACGTCAGACCCAGCAAAGGCCGTTCCTTATTTTGCCGTGAGACGGCAGGCTTGAAATGTGCGCGTCCAATAGACTAAACATCATACTACTATTTCGTCCAACAACTGAATGATTTCGCGGATAATTTTAGGAAGTAAATCAGAAAACGTGTTCCGTCAAGCTAGCGACAATTATCAAGCGTTTCCGGAGCTCGTTTGGATGTTTGGACCCATTGTGCTGGAACATGTCTCCTGCAATATTATCCGACATAAAGAACAGCACGCATGTCCTATTGTCCCTTGCATTCTTTACATCTTCACAACCGCAAGGACTCTGAACGGCAACGAATGGTCATAGCAAATATATATATTGAAGGCGTGGTATACACAAGAAATTTTTTTTGAAAAAGTGGTCCGATCGTGAATGGCACTTTACGCTACAAGATTGTAGAAGAATTCATGATATCACTTATTTTAATAATTTCGCACGTGGAAAACCTTCTCGAGAAATGTGATATTTTGAGGCTCGCGTAAAAAATAGGGCGCTTTATGATATTTTCCTACACCGTACTCATACTCACATTGCCAGTGTACTAGAGCGACAATTCCTGCAAAAATGGAATAGTTCAAGGAATCAGTAATTTTTTTTTGACATAAATTTCGATGATGGATTTATGATTACGATGTACAAATATCTAACAAAAAATTATAAATAATGAAGAAACAATCAATATTGCGGAACAGTTCTATGACTCTTTTAGAATACGTTGATTGTCGTGACATGAAGGCTTTGTGACTCTGACTCATCGGTCGCATACAGTGATGCACAAAAACGTCCACTACTTTTTCTAGACATAGCGCTAGATCTCTCCTGCCTAAATCTCGGTTCTTCTATTACAGTAACGATATAAAGCTTAATTAATTCTGATTATCCTCTTAAACGCCGGTGGGCAATCGAATCAGTACTTAAGCCGCTTGCAGGTGCGCGCTTGTGTAAATCCTAGGTATTATCCGTCTATTTTCGCCAACCTGGACGCGCAGCTGTTTCCCTTAGTTTTACACTATGCATTTGCATTTTCACAGTTCTACAATAATGATAACTAACTTTCCCGTTTTTTATTCCAGTAAAAATGTTCATCTGTAGTATTTACTTTGTATTGTTTTTCATCAGGTGTGCTCATCGCTTATTGCGGTCTGAATGGATGATTTATCGCTTGCTAGAGAAGTGGATGCTTTACCGCACCGGCTGGCAGTACAGGCGGAATTCGACAAAAATATTCTTGATTATATAAAGTACCGAGGATTCTGTCACTCTTAATACACAGGAAGGGCGGATGGCGAGCTCTGTCTGGTATAGCAAGCTGATATCCCCATGAAGTACTTCAACATCTAGCCTCTATCTAATTAATACGGTTCAGGTTGTGTATTACAAGCCAAGACTTTATGATAAGGATAAAAAAATTTGGCCTGGTTGAATAATTCATAATAGCTTATACGCGGTGTACCTATTACGCGTGCTGTATCGACAGGACAAGCGAGTGGCTCGCTGGGCAACCAAGTTGCTTGTTGACCTAACGCCATTGTTATTACGCTCTAAAGCGTGCCCTGAGCAGGTCAAATAGATGTGTGTTAAACAGCCAAAATACAAGCTCGCTAGCAATCTGGAACTGTTCTACGTACGATATGTTCGCAAGCTGGGCAAGATCATGATACATTACTCAACGTCGTATTCTATTTTTTCAGATCTTACGATAATTTCAGGCAAGATCTACTACCTAAAGGTTACACGATAGGGTTTTAAGAAAATACCCTATAACATACCGTTTTAGACGGTAACCAGCATAAACATGCAACTACCAATCATTGAATCAACACATTGTATTATTTTAACCGTTGTAGCTTTGGAAATCTATCGTTTATTGAAAATCTATTAGCGAAAGAACCACAGAACACCCTATAACTAATAGAGAAAGCCTAAATTTAAAACCTAATACAATCGAGCTTATAAATTGTTCGTCATTATTTATTAGAAGGTGTGATAGACATTCTAGGCAGGCTGCACTAGCAATTCGGTTGCACTAGGTACAGGAGTGACCGTGCTTAAATCACTTTTAGCTTCTTGTCCCCATAGCGATGCCACAGCGTCTCAAGCCTGATTAGAGACACTTCACAAGGCTTGAGGTGCTTAACATGGAAACATCGTTATTACTACAGTCCTCACCACCGCGATCATCAGTATTTTTATTCAGCCAGCGTTTTTATACCGAAGAAGCCATACTATTAATAAATGTAAAATACGCAAATTGTTCACGTACAACTTTCGATCAATCACATAATTTAAGTTTTCGCAAGAGAACGTTCACAGGCAACCCTCCGTATAGACATATGATTTAGCTCACGGTTCGGGTCACGTCCAACACTTCCTAGCCTCAAGATTCGTTTTTTTATATTACCAGATCGTTTATATTACCGGATCGATGTAGCCCATCAAACGGCCTATTAAGGCCTGTCTCAGGATGCAATTCAGATAGAGGCTAGGGAAATGGATTACCTATACGTACGCCACGTCTAAAAGCGACTTTAGAAAAAAAATTGCACTTGTTCAATAGCATTTATATGTTTCCCCATATACAAATCCCAGGGCAATAGAAAACATTCGAGAACAACGAGGCCTTTGTAGAGGTAATATAAAACGCAAAAAGCATATAAAACGAGGTCAATGGTTAATTATTACGGGGACCGAAGTCAAGCTTTGATGTAGTCTTTGGCGCAGCTCACGGCAGGAATGGTCGTCTCAATTAAAACGCATCTACTTAATGCTTGTCAATTCGTATTACTGTATACGTTCGGGGAGAAATAGTCATATCACTGGTGACTCGGCATCCACCGCTCGCTGAAGTAATGAGCGTCGCCTATAGCTGCGAGTCATCCGTGCAGAGCCTCTTCCTAACCCAGCTGGAACAACATTTTTATATCTAGAATAAAAAAGAGGAGGAAAATAGCAACAATAATAATTATTATTATCGTTATTTAGCACGATACGGAATACTATATCCGCGATAGTGATTAATGCTCAGAATCCGTAGCTTTCTTTAGAAAGAAACGGCAAGCGTTTTTTGTTTTAAACTCGAGTCCGTCGGTATCGGAAACAGCACCAACACTCCCATTATATAGAGCGGTCATTGTTTGTGGGAAGAATATTTCAAAGGTCCGGTCAAAGGTACACGGTTAAATTTATTTTGGTACTCGCGCCATCTGGCAAAAACACATTAGATTACGTGTAACAACCGGACAAAAAAGGAAATTATTTTTTTATAAAATAACTAAGTCTTGGACATGCTGTATTTGCTTATTTTCTACATAGTCTTCAACTAGTAATTCTTTACTACCGTACAGAAAAAAAAACCTGTACCCGAGAGTACAATGTAAGGGCTTATTTTGAGCGACAGAATTATGTGGCTATGGACAGCTGAAGCTCCTTAGGAAGCCAATTTTTTTGCATCATGACACCTTGAGTTGTCAGGTGCCACTGCTAAAACCGGCTTGGCTGATGAAGGCCCATCCGTGCAAATATATGGCCTCGAAATCCTGTTCACCATCGATAATATGTAACGCTTTATGACATAAGGAAAAGTCGTATTAAGTAGTCATAGGTGAAGTCTATTTTGATGCCACGTACTCTAGTCCCCCAGGATATAATTGCCCGATAGAATTTACACACAGTCTGCAAACTAACTTGTATAGGCATAACGAAAGGGATGGTATTCGTGAAAGCAAATAAGTTATTGCAGTGCAGTGGCGAAAACAAGACAAAATGACGCGAGAAGTTAATATTTCAAAGTTCTCTGTTCGTTTGTGGCGTCGATGACCCACTTGTAGATTTTGATAAGTGTGGCATAGACGTGCGCTAGAGGGTTCAATAGTTCTGATTATTTGAAGATTAATCACGTTTAGCACTCATTCGTGTCTCTAGAATAAAAAAGAATCGTATGAGAGTCCCTTAACGCTGCTGATTTAAGCAGCTCCTTGTATAGAGGCGTCTAAATTCTGTTTGCTACTTACGGTACTCACGTAAGCTTAAAGAAAGGAAAAAGTCACCGTAAACGTTCGCGCATCTAGAAAAATCACAAAATATATTTGGTTTATTGTATATCTAAAGTTCGGCTGGCTATGAAGTGACAACTTCATCCATTGACAGTAAGGAAAGGAGAATGTACTAAATTTACTCCACGTCGTTTCTTTTCTACTATGGCCCATGTGGAAATCCGGTGGCGCTACCTTTAGGAAAGGCTTTAACCTTTCCTGCGCTAGTATAATAAATGGTAATAGCTTATAAGATCCGTTTTTCTTCGATATTTATTTGTCGATTTTCTTAGGACAGTGGAGACAGGTAGCCTAGCAAATTGATTGCTCACAATTCAGCGATTTCGGCAGCGGGAATTTAGCCGAGAAGGAATAGAGGTTGAGCTTTACGACACCGGGGTTAGACTGCAAGAAAGAAATTAGATAACGCAATTACCTTGCGACACTTAAAAAAGTTAGTGTAATGGTGATCGAAATCAGCCATTAATCCGCTTGCAGCCTTCAGCAAAAGGGATTAACACAGCAAACGTAAACCGAGGTCTTTTCTTTTCAATTCCTCTTCTAACAATCTTTAATTTTAATATATGACACTTATCGACTGACAAAAACGGTCGATAATAACTCACTCTCTTCTAAACTACTTATTTTTTTGACCAATTCAAAACCTGTTCGTGTATACTCATCGGTGTTTATGTCAAAACACATCATCGGTAAAATATTCGCATCGGCGATCAATAAATGAGTGGGTATGGGCTCCGGGCGAATTTTTATGGTGCTTTTATACAACTTTGCATTGCAGTTATTTTTTGCAGGCAAATGTATTGGTTAACGTGGTTTGAAACATCGTAACAAACATTTAGGAAAAACTGTAATACTGGGAATGACGCAAGCATTATAGTATAAAGCTTCATTACATACCGTCAGTATCACATGTTTTGACCTCTTTTTTTACGGTAAGTACAATGTTATCTTTCTAGATCTTTCTAGATCCATTGGTCAAGACCATCCTATTTCTTAGTAGAATATTGGGGTACGATTACCTATTAAGCAACTTTTCGCCCATTCTTGAAGTTCCTTAGTAATCCGCCTATTTTTCCGTATTGTCACATTTAGTTGCATGAAATTGATAACCTCCGTCCAAAATTCGAAATAACAAGCGTATATTTTAATAGGCAGACAGGCCAACACATACTGACAGGTCCTCAAATACTTTACCTTATATTTGTAAGGGAGTTGTGTTTATACAATTTTTTCTGGTGATTTTTCTTGTCAATACCTCTGGTATAAGTCTACGGTCCAATTAAGCAAGGAGACTCCTCGGAACTGTACCGCTCAATATGCGGGATTTCCTGCCATTCGTTTCAGCAACTGTTAATGCGCCGAAGCATAGAGGCGTTTTCTGTATGTTATATTCAGTTTATGATATGTGAGTCTGGCAATAGCCTATACTAGTAGGTCCCACAAAAAAGCTTACAAAAAAGAAAAAAAAAAAGGTTTCCATGGACGATTATACAATTAGCGACAGAAAGTCCATCATTTAGAGAACACGGGGACAGCAAAGTTACATACAACGATATTCGTATTCAAGACATGTGGTTCAGCTTCGATCGGTGCTCGTCATGATCGATGTCTCATATAAGGGAATTCATTGTTAGGAAAAAGTCCACTGCATATGGCGACTAGCCAGTAGTACGATGTGCCCGATATGTTTAGATGTTTATTACATAAACATTCACATTATCTGAACTTCAGTACTGTCAGAGATTGTAGGTGATTTTAAAATTTCATTAATGTACATGCATAGGTAAATCTAACACAAATATCAATACTTCTGATTTTCGTTAGCCAACGGCGGTTCCGAACGTAAAATTCGAAGCGCCGTGAATATTAATCACAGCTGGCCGGATGATAAAGTGGCGGTAACGTATTTCCCACTTATAATAACAATAATTTACGTGCCCAACCGAGACTGGACGCACGTTTCACGCCAGGAAGGGCCACCAGCTATTTGAAATGTATCGATTAACGCTAGAGGTGACGCGCAGCGGACATGTTCGTGTTGCGCGCCTCTTCTCGCAGGTAAACTTCGATGTCAGCCATTTACCTTGTCGACGCCCTAATATTCCTGCAATGATCTGCTTATCTGGCCTATGCACTTCGTCCCGCCCATGAAGATTCCTTGACATGACATAGGCTAGATGTCGAAGTGTTGACGTGATGACCATCACTAACTGCACAGGAAAACTTTGGTATTTTTCATGTCGCACCTTTCTAATGTTCTATGCAAAAATAATAAATCTTCTTTGTTCTTTCTTTCTTTCTTTCTTTTCTTTCATCCTTCAGCCGAAGCTGTCAAACGTTGAAAAAATGGTTTGGCAAATTCCCTTGTTGTAAACCGTAAATCCATCTTTGGGTAAAATAAACGCGTAGTTATGTGGAAGACCAAAGACTCGAGGCTTCATTAAGAAACGATAGTAACTTGTCTTAAATGAATCAACTTGACACGCAGCAACTTGCCATGACTGTATGAATTCGGATGAGTACGTAGCTCCTTTAGTATATTAGTATCGCCGATGTGTCTACGAAGCTTTGCTTGCATTTACATGTAAACATCGTTATTTTTTTTATTTGTCATCCCTTTGTTGCCAGACCTAAACGGCAAGGTATCATCGGTGCTAATAAGGATAGCTCATTTACGTATTATAATCGTACCGCGCGCAGTTGCCCAGCAGCAGTATCCTGCAAGGACGGCTTTAGGCTCCGTAGTGCATTTCCTTCTAGCTATCTAAATGCTATGGGTGTCTACATATAGACGGCGTTTTGTTGAGCCTTAATTTTGCCCAAAAAAACTAAAACCAACCTTTTTCAGGAAGTCTAAATCATATCAATTATCTTATTGCATGTAAAATAGGCCAAACTTAACTTGGACGCGTATCGCTTTAACCCACGATTCGCCATTACGTGCCGCAAATACCTCGGTGATGGTTGTAAAGCCGTTATATGAGGGCCTCAAATGAAGCCCAGTTATGTTAATATCGTCGCGTTACTTAGACTGTGAAAAAAGTGGCATGTCGTACGTCCCATAATCCTCGCGATCTCTTAGTTGAAAAGCAGCTGTATCCTTTGCATGCTTTGTGACACAATTATAAAATCACATTCACATAAGCGTACGACTTTTGTGTATAGGCAAGACGCTTGATTTCAGTTTTAGCACCTGTGCGATCGAGAGCTTGGCGAATCAGTCGATCACCAAAAAGGAACAAAAATACCTTAACACAAGTTCCAGCGTCGACAAATCAAGATACTATTCAGGCAAACGATGAATGGTTTATGGAAGCTTCAACATTTGCCGCTCCTGTGAGGATGTCGCCTGATGCCAACATCAGCCAGCAGCTTCTCCTGTAGGACCATAGGGTAACAAAGCCGGACATTTTTCCGCTCTTCCTGAGGTCCATCGCTTCGAGGTAAAAGAGCAATCTGTAGGATACGCTCCTACTTTACTACTGCAGCTTCGTTCGGCTCAGCCAAGGAAATGCTGCACACATGACACTGCCAGTGCACTCAGGCCCAAAACAGAGACAACTCCCTTAATGTTAGTTTAAAGTTAGTTTATTTATAAAAGTAGAAGTATGCTCCGTAAAAGGTGCACCTACTCTGGTAGATAGATCTCAAAGCTTCGAAAGAAGAAAACTGAGGGCAAGTACGAAACACAAACATTTGTTTTTGACATTGGCCGACGATTTAGAGTGCGGATAGGGCAATTTGTATCAATCATTGTAGGTCGACTCCGCGTGTAAGAGTTATTGACAGTTCGAAAGGAAGTTTGTATCGATTTTGATAATCTAGCTAACCTTCTGCTGTCAAAAAGTAAAATCTACAAAATAATTAATAATAGGGTTAGCGGTGAAAAATTTCAAAGCATGAAACTATAAGGCCTTCGTTTCAAGTCGTAAAAACTTCAGTATTATTATATCCAGTTACGAACTAGCAGTATTAATTATAGCCTGCTCGTACGGCGAATCGGGTTCAAGCCGTACCCAATTCTGTAATCGGCTCCGTAAACTATTGTAGTTATCCAAGTGATGAAAAACAAGTAGAATTTCTATAACTTTTTCTTCGACATTTTGCGACGTTTAGGAACACGTGCAAAGAACGACTAAATGAAGGTATATGTATCATCGCTTTGGAAGAGACTACCTGCGGCGATCGGAAACGTCTTCGGAACGATGACGTTATTTACATGCGCATTCGTAAGCTTGTCAATAACAGCAGCAAGTATATGCAAAGAGGTAGTTGGATAGCGTATGTTTTTATCTGTTCTGGCTATCGTTAGGTGAAGAAAAGGACTAGCTCCAAAAATCTAACTAAGATAATGTTCGCTTAAGATTAGCGGGCTGCACCATAGGTGACCAACGAATAGTCCACCCTTCGAAGTTTTTACCGGTACAATATTTTAAATAGTATTTAGGACGATTAGTTTGTCAGATATGGAGTCGGCAGTAATGTTCGAATTACATTCCCAGTTCGCGTGTTACTTTTCTTCAGTTAAACAGAAAAGTCGAAGACTCTGTGATGGACTCGATTACACCTAATGAGGAAATAGTGGAAAAATGGCGTCAGATGAAATTTCTTTTTCTTTTTTTTATAATAAAAAGAAGTTTTACCTTGAAGACTTGTTTGATGTCTTGTTGAATTTATCCAGAAGCAAAACTCTCTTTGTTAATCAGGTTAGAGCTCGAATACGAAAAAGATCAGAGCTTTCTTAAACACAACACATTGCTATCTCAAGAGAAACAGAAAAAGCAACCTTTAGCGGAAGGCGTCACTAAAACGTTAACCTTTTTTTTTTTTCTAAAAAATCACCTAAAACATTAACTGGGTCGTTTTACTATTATCAGCTCAATTTCCTGTTGATATCATCGCGAGTTTAAGAAAATTAAGTGGAAATACAATTTAGTTAAAGGGGAATTCATTATGTTTTGAATACATGAAACAAATTTGTTTCCGAATTTAAACGTTTCTTGGTGATAGGAAATTGCCCCTTCCGCCCCCCACCCCCACCAGACTAAAAGCCTTCGAGCAGTCCAGTCCAGTCCATTAAACTAGCGGAGCGATGTAACGAGTTGGGTTTCGTTTATCGCGACGTCCTATTACCCACATCTCGATACTGATAAACTGAACAGGCAATTTCCCGTTTTTTCGAGTTAAAACTGATACGCATTTTCGTAACAACTACTTCCTCATTCTCCCGCTCGACCCATGTCGCGTCTCCGATCTAATGACTTGAATAGATAATGTCTACGAGTACTGCGCTTTCGGTTCTCGCATTTTGAAGGCGACCAGACCGATGGCAATTCTTTCGGCAATAACCTCTTGGCCATTTTGTTAGCATGCAATGGATAGACTGCAACTGATTCAGATAAGAGCTCGTTATTTCCGGCGCATGATATGTTCTAGGTCTGAGAGGTAAGAGGCGTGTGAAATTAAGTTTAGCCATGACCTCCAACCACTAGACAACTTACATCTAGAAAAAGTAAATGCGCTCGTTGTATTTTTAGGGAAACCTATAGAGACATAACACAGTATTAGACATTGTTATTTATTCCGCTATCAAAAAGAGCGTTACAGGAAGCCACGGATTAGAAATCAAGCGAAAATCATACTGAGTACATAGCTGTTTTCTAAGTTCTCCAAAACACACATGAGGTATCTGAGCCGTGAAGAAACACCCAATGACGGTTTTGTGTTTGACAATTGACGTACAGTCGAGGACCAATAGACAACATCAGGTAGGTAAGTTTGAGTAAAGGCGCACAAGTTACGTTTGTTAACGCCCAGAGAAAAAAATACGATCCGAAAAACATGTATGCAGGCTGTTAGGAAATGACACGATTATAGGACACTAGCGCACCTTCAGACGGAAGTCTAGTTAGGAGTTGCCCGCCATGTATTTCCTATGAGAAACTATTTTTGTGAGGTGGTCCCTGGGACGTATTTAGTGCGGCATGGGTTTCATGGCTAGAAAACACATACGGTCGTGATCATTTGATTCTACTAATTTGAGTGTATGGAGGCATACCTATTTAGGCCACTAATTGAAATTTGCGAAACACGCTGTGTACATTCAGCCGGCATAAATAAACAGTTTCTATTGTGGTGGTTTTAGCTTACTTAAACTCGTTGTTGAGTCCTGTACCGTTATGTTACTATTGTAAGAGACATGAATATATATAATATTCCTGCAGCCTTTAAGCGTGCCCTTAAAGATTTTCGCCCATATTTGACATCTACGCTTCGACAGACTTGGACGTTTTTTATTTATTTTTTTTTTAACTCAGATAGTACGGAAGATTATATGCGTGAGATTCGTTGAACGATGAGTAAGACCCGGGGGTGGCCCGTTGAGGCAAAGTTAAAAAATAAGTCGCGTCAAACGGATTAGAGACGTGCTCTTAGGGCTTCGAGAGGGAACGCGGACGGATCAATAAATGGTTCCGATCGATGGACCGTCTGTAGGACATCTTGAAGTGAGCAATAATGGTGGTTTTTGAAATGAGTGGGCTAGGTTCCTCGAGAGTTCTTTTTTTACTCTTCCTTAGATTTGCAAAAACGTTAGGACTATATGGCCTATTGTATGGCCATATCAGGGGCACACATTTCTTCAACTGGTTTCAGCTAACGGCTCTGGCCACAGAAGGCAACTATCAGAATAGGATGGGCAGCTTATAAGGGAATGATATAAATGCTTTTTGCTTTCGAGCAAATATCGTTTGCTAAAATCTTGAAAGAATGTAGATGTAACAGCGATCGGAACAGTGTATATATTTAATATTCAAGATTACGCGCGGCAGTAAGACGAACCAACTTGGACGGCTAAGCCTCTGCCAAAGGTAGACCAGAGTCCGATGCTTCCAGCTCATCCAACGACACAAAAGTACGAGAGGTTAAAAGTATATCTCAGCTGACCCCACTGCAGTTCTAGCAAATACCGCTCACGCGGTTCGATAGATCAATTGAAGGACGTAAAGATGCGTACGTAGAATACCTGTTAAGATAACTTCCGACGTGCTACATCAAACAGTTACCGATTTATGCCGCGGTGGGTACGGTAGGAGCATGCCTGTCCGTACCTGGTGAATTCTCTTTGAACATTAATAAATATTTAGTGGAATAATTGCATATGTAAGGCACTACGATGGAGCACTGCATTTCAGCGCGGGTCACAAACCTCATAGCCAAATTCAAACTCTTCAAACCTCTTTACAAAGCCTACATATTAAACAAATACAGTAAAAGCATTCTGAGATCTCTTTTGTGATTTTCGATAAGCACAATTGATACTTTGTTAAAATATGAATTACTACCATCAATTGGTGTCACCCGTTTGAGAATTCGCTCTACCCAGGTAACCTCAGTACATTAGTTCATGCTACCCTAGCTCAATTCTCCTACGAGTTGTCCGTTTAATTAGCAAAATGGCTAAAGGTCAAACGATGCATCCATTGTTCGTACGACAACAAAGTGTAGCAGCTGTTCGAAAATCGTCGATGAGTGCATTGGCCTGCTCATTGTCGTTTAAGGGCTAAGTTGTTCAATTTCGATTTTCAAGCGTTAATGTCAGTCTTACAGGAGCATAGGCAAGTCTCCGCGTTGGACTGGAGCGCGTAAGTTTAACGGGTATCAAACAGACGCAGTTAAATAGCTTTTAAGATACATATCAGACAAAACCAGCCAAATACCAGTATCTAGATGAATCAGGTCGCTTGAGTAAGTATACATGCCTACAACATGTTAATCCTCTATTGCTGGAATATACATGGGTAACCTTTTTCTAGAGAGGAAGAAAAAGCACACATCAGCACTTTTATGCCAGCCTTGCTTCTTTAAGGCTTCTCGCAAGCTACCGTAGAAAGGTTGTTTTAGTATCGCACCTAGGGCAAAAACGTATTCCTAATAGTGAACATGAGTCAGGTTCAGTACAATTGAATTATCTAAAAGAGAAACGCTATCTACCTAAAAAAATTATACACATGTATGTGTGAGCTCTGACAGTGGTTTTGGCTAAGTCAATATTATTTTGTCGGTGCGTTTAATTGCTTTTATCAGGTACAAGCCGTTTATGACTGTCGTTACGTGTTTTCCGACTAGTTAACTTAAACAAAGTTAAATCGATTCAGTAGATATACATAGCTTCTAGCCATCGGTAATAATTGCACTGAACTTTATTAGGAACTAGGAGATGTAGCTTTACCTTGTATTTAACTGAAAAAACTCTCTGAAATCTTTATACATGGTTTGAGGGTCTGGAACTGGATTGCTTTAATAGGGCGTCCATTTCAGTGGCCCCACAAAAGAGTCGCACAAAAGGTTCAAGTGGGGCCGGTTAGAAGGGTGGTCTGGTCAAGGGAATCGATTCGAAATCAATATATGATGAACTACTGTAAAATTGCCTTATGGCCAAAATGGGTACAACGACTAATGGGAATCGTATACAAGCGTAAAGTCAACGCTATTGAGACACATTTACATTGCCATCGAATTTATCATCGCAGTTTATTTGTGGCAAATTACAGTCAAATGCTGACAAAATCGAAATTCTTATTCTTAGAGATTATAAAATCTGAATCAGAGGTCCACTAAGTTCAGTTAGAGCAAAAGCTGTTTTGAGTTCAAATAAAATGAGAACGTAGGACCTATAACATACCACTACGGGAACAGCGTAATTGATATCCGAACCAAATTTACTAGGTGCAATTATTGTCTCTTTGAATTCCGAACCGGGTGTACCAGGGGCCTGAAATGTAAATTGCACAAGGAAAAAGACTTGTTCTAGATCCGACGAAACCAGCCGATATTACTTTACCATCTGACCGTACAATCGGGCAAGCGAATCCGATAAAGTATCGCCGTATGTTCTAGCTTCGTTAGTTATTCAATCATTTGTTATTTTTATATATTCATATAATTAACAGGTATGAGGGCCGACTTTTTGCGTGGAAGGCTTTCGAAATATGTACGACTTGCCCTTCACTTTCTATGATACCCGATTTATAATCACGCGACCACAAGTCGCATTGTTCCTCCAGGAACTTACCTCATCCCTCAATAAATAACCTTCTTCATTTACGAATGATGAAATATTTTGTTTTACTGCAGATGCCTTAGCCGTTGTCCTGTAGTTTATTATGAGAATTACCCAACGTCTTTCAAGTATAGATGTTAGATATTTGTCATATTTTTCTTGTTAAGCTATAGAAAACAGTGATAACATAAAGAAATCACATGATTCAGTTTCGAACAGAAACAAAGTCCAATAGCTTCTGTATTAAAACTTTATTTTCCCCTATCAAATATATTCTTTGCTTACAAAAGCTACAGTAAAATGCCCCTTTGCAGTTCCAACCAGTTGATCAAACCAATCGATATACCATTTTTGTATTGGTTAGGTTAGGTATATATTGTTGCAATATTTTGTTGACGATCCAGTCTATATCCCTATCCATTCACGGATCCTTCATATGCCACAAGTTTTCACCATAGCTATATTATACTAGTTACTGTTTGCTTCTTAGGTATAGTCTACGTAACCAGGGTTCGGGCAAGCTCCTATTATAAGTTTCGCCTATCTGTGCTTCACAGGCCACAAACGTTGAACTCACCTGCAAATGGACATCTTTGCGCATCTAAAATTGCTATCACAGGCCACTTGGATGATATTACGGTAATGATTACTCTTTCCCTTCCTAATACGATTAATTGCAATGGCGCTGTAATCTTTTCTTCTCTACACAACAAACCACATTTGTGTTTCCCACTGGTCGCTCATAGCTTTGGCACAACTTCTAAAGAATAGCGGGCTTTGAGGACAGCCGCGTGCTCGTCCGGCGATTACATCTCGAATGGTAGCGGTTGACTCCGTCGTGATACAGTTGTTGCTTCCTTGAAATGTCTAGCTGCTAGCCACTCTAGTAGCGCATCACCATGTTGGGTCAAATGTTTCGCGAAATCCCGCCGTTCGATTTCCGATGCCGCACACATTGGGACAGAGTTGATGAGGGATACAATTGGCTGAGAACAAGTTCGGCCCACGGCAAGCTGGCTCCTGCAATCCGCTGGTACTACAGTGAAATCCTCCTTACGCTGTTGGTTGAGTTGTCCCTCTCTTTTTTCTCTTTCTCTCTAACGAATGCAACTTCATCGAGTAGCACCACAGTAACATAAAGCAAAACGCAGGATGGCCCAGGGGACCGAGAGCTTTGTTTCTGGCGCCAGCCTGCCATACAGACAGCACCCCTGCCCGCCCGATCGATGTCGCGCCGACTGACTTGTCGTGAACCTCACGGGAACCAAGAAGCAGACGCCAAAAGCGGCCAGCCTCTTGAGAGAGGGGGGGTTTTGGCTACCAGTAAACTGCTACCATGAAAAGTTAACTGTCTGGAGGAACTCCGGATCAGTCCACGCACGAGAATAGCGTCAAAGCTGTGCCACGCCTCGTATACCAAGCAGTAATCCAAGCTAAAACACCACTATTTCCTAGAGTCAAAATTTTAACACAGCAAATCCAAACATTAGCAGTTGTCGCGATGACCGTATACATTTATCGCTGATTAGGTCCAGTGCTCACCTTCCGCCCATTCCGTCTTCTCATGACTTCCCCCGCGGACATGTCAATCCTTTAGGACCCCTAGAGCCTGCAACATACCGCAATCGCAGTACGAGGTCAATTTGCCGCTAGCGCTTACTTGAAAGTTCTTGCTATTTGAATTTCCCTCCCTGCAGAGACCTGACAGATTAAATGAGATTGACGCGTTAACGGTTAGCGCAAACTTGAATTTCGCTTCCGTTATGCAAGCGTAATAGATGGAAGATCTCAAGCGGAAAGAAAGAAAAAGATGGAAGGTACTCAAATCTGAATTTTGAAGCAACTAACACGAGTTCCCCTGACGCACCACCGATCGAATGTCGAAAAGAAGAAGAGAAATACAAAGCAAGGGCCTTGGCTGTAAATAATATCATTAGCACTTTGTCTGACAAGGCGCATATTACGGCAGCTAGTTAGCTTTGTAACTCTCAGTCTTATCACGAACGTTTGGCCAGAGTTTACGAATGGTCAGCTTTTATTATATGGCAAATGGTTAAGACCTCTATGTATATTAGAATACATGTAGTCAGCAAAATCTCTGAATGATGAGTTTTGAACGGTGGAACCAGAAGTTCTCATGTCTATGTTTGATATCTTAGGTCACGACGCCTTACGAATGGGGCGAGTCAACTTAAATCGTAAGTCCTACCGGATGTGGTTTTGGATATCAAGTCCTCTTCAGATATGTTTATCGCGAAGGGTTTTTCTTCCTTTATCTTGGTAGAATATAAACTATATTAATGCGAACGTAAACATTCTATGTAGGCCTCGCCCTTGCGCGTGATAGCGATGTAAGCTCTAAGTTCTGTGCTAATGTAACCGCCAAATAGAAGTTCGGACATGTTTTCCGAGGAACCTTTCTGTAGACCTATTATCATTTGGTATTTGCTTTCCTGCTTTTATTTACGCGCCGGACAAAGCTTTTTAGTATGGTCATTTACAAATTGTCCTTGCCTGATAAACTGTAATATTTTTCTGCTATGTGCATGATAGATTTAACATAAATGGAGAGGTCCTGCAAAGCAAAATATTGTACGACATTACCTTTGTGCAAGGCGCATAGGTACGGAAATAGAGAACCTTATTGGCTCTTTTGTTAAAATCAAAAAGTAAAAAAATATACATTATACGTTTAAAAAGGTAAATGTAACGTCCTGTGAATTGTGATAGGCATGCTAAATTCTGGCGGCTTATAATCTGTATCTTTATATACTACTGTCTGTCTGTCGCTTTGTTTGTTTCTTTGCTCATCGAAGGTAAAAATCGACCCTTAGAGCGCTTGGACAAAGTTGGTTTTTGGCAAAGCGCTAGAATTTTGCTTCATATAGGGCTGTGCGTAGACTGGAGCCAATTGGATGAATACCTTTTTCTTGGAGGAATTTGGTTCTCCGTTCTAATTTTAATTTGGGAAAATTGCGTTTTTTGCGATTTTGCTTTTTTAAGCGGTTTTTTTTTTCAAATCTGCTATGTCTATGACAGATGGGTTCTATTGTGGTGGGGCTTTTATAACAAAAAGCTTTCATTTGCAAAATCGTAGCCGAATGTTTACATGGAGGTCAATGTAGAATGGGTCATTCCTAACGCCAGTCGAAAGCCCTCAGTGAAATACTACACATGTCCCAATACCAGATCCTAGTAAAACATACTTTAAAAAGCAAAAACTTAACCACAGCATTCTGCGTGAAGGGTTTTTTTTCGTGAGATCGATCGATAGATAGATTTCGACAGGCTAAATAAAAATGCAATGCATAATCCCACACCTTAAACATGTCAGCGTGAAAGTGCTCGAAAGCCAATGGGGCAAAAATGCGTTCCGAGCTATTCTCCAAGTGCTTTTCTAAGCGAACTTTGAGAGATGACACTCTAGTGAGTGTCATCTAGAAAGTTGTAGCAGCTGATATGGCGAGCATTTTTGTTAACCAATTTTTTTTACAAGTATTTTCTAAAAGGTTTTCTGAGGGAAATATCGAAAACATTTTTTTACGCAATATACTACTTTGTCGAGTTCAGTCCTTTACACCATTTGACGAGCTGAGCAAGAATTAGATACCATTTTCTATAGCTAAAATTGATGCTTCAACGTGGAAAAGGCCAAAAACCGAATGGGGTGGCTTTTTCGCTGGTACACTACTGAGTTGAAAGAGACAATACATATTCAAATCCCTAGATCTCGACGAGCTGAATAAACTTCTATACATATTATTATTATTTCTAAAATTGATATTTTTTAAGTAAAAATTGAGAAAGCTTTGTTGGTCGTATCGGTCTGCCTGTGTAACGATAGAATAAAAATGAGTTTCAAGCAGTTGTTTCAGTCGACTTATAATATATGTCGATTTGAAGCGGCAAATGCAGAGCTAATTTTTCCCTAATTCGATTTTTGAGAAAACTAATAAACTTTCAAAGAAACAAAACGAAGGATAAAAAATCTTAAATTTCTGTGACGTCTCAAAAATAGAATAAATGTGTAAGCCAAGCATATTAAGTAGTGGTGTCTCTATTCAATGTAATATATTAAAGTATTCATTATTCAAGAAAGTTTATAAATATAATAAACTTTGGTGATGTCCTAGAAACAGAGTCAACCTTTATCTAAAAATGGCTTTTTATAAAAGAGAAATAGTTTATTTGCACAAATATAGTTAAAAAAAGAAAAAAATATATATTATATATATATATATATATATATATATATATATCTATATATATTCAAGAAATGTAAGTTACACAAAAAATACATTGAAAAAAACTGTGTTCTCCAAGGGTCTGCGTGACCTGTTTACTTGCATCCCCGCAACAGAATCAATTACCCAACACTAAAAATTTACGTTGTAGAGATGCACCAAAGCCAACATTTTGCAAGTGAAGCAAATTTTCAAGTTGATGAAATAACTGGCAAACAAAAACGGGTTAGGTAAGGCAGGATTAGCTACGATGGGATAGCTGGTGGTGTATCTTAGAGTTTGTTAGGCTGGCAATATCAGCAAATCAGATTTAACAACAAAACAGGCGCAACCCACAGGTCCCTCTATCTCGATATTGAAATCTTAGATGTACCTAGTTTACCTGACTTGTCCATTCATTAAATGCTGCTTGAAGTCGCTAAATCGAATCGAGTTAAATTATAAAGATGTTATATAAAGCTTCGCCTATAGAAATCTGCCAATTGGTCCTTTTTTTCTTTATTTTTATATCGGATGATTTGAGCTTGGCAGGCTGCGTTGGAAAGCTAATTTTCAGGCAAGGATATAACTAACAAAGGATATATAAAACGAAGTAAGCAGTATGAGATCTCTTTCATAGACTGTACACATCTTTATAACGCGCGTGTAAAATTTTACCGAGAATATTTTACTACCAGTTAGTCGAATTTTTGATTGCGTTTTGTAGATTTATTTCCTATGGAAGCTGCTCCTAGCTCGTGTAGATTTCCTATTGTAACACCCCTGCAAAGGAGAAGCGCACGTAAACACTAGCGAGTTAAATACGAATAGTTCAATGTATAAGTGATACGTTTTAAATTTATTTCTGAATCAGCTATGGTTAACCATATATTTTCCACTACATGGGACATTTTCGTTGTGCCACAAGACAAGAGCATCATAAAGCAACTCATAATATTTGTTAGTAATTCGTTATTAATAAACTAGCAAGGCCGTTGATTATTTAACTCAATGTATTTAGCTACGGAGGATTTCGAAGATGCAAATTTGACAAACAATTTTTTCCCCAAGTGCAGTAAATTTTTCCATTTCTATATTACTTTATTTGAGCAGAAAGAGATATCATAATTCAACCTCAAATTGAGATAAAGAATCTGGCGAAATTTCCTCTCTTCGAGAAAATTCCATCTAATTGGTGTTAATAGTTGAGAAATTCACTTATAGGTTAATCGCAATAGGACCTATTTGCCACTTCTTACTTTGTCACAAAGTTTTCATTCTCATGTCTCCCGCATAAAAAAAAACTAACGTTCATATAGGCAATCATTTCGAGCCAGTCATTTACGAAGTTGTACCTTGTAATTGTCTCCATAGTCATAGAAAAATCTTTTCTCAAGTAAGCTGCGATCCCTTCCTTCGTGACTTCTCTGGCAAAGGCCGCTGAGTCAATGAACTCTGGTTTCTAAAACAGTTAACTGTAATGAAAAGAAAAGTGAAACAATGTACTTTGATTGTGAATATAGTGTACTGGCCAACATAGGATCTGGAAATAGCATTCGTAGTTCGGTTTCTTGTAGATACCGCTTGATGGCGCTACATGTCTCTTGGCAATTTTCGCTGACAGTGTACACCCTTGATTACGTTATTGTCCGTGATTTGTTTCATAAATAGATATGCACAGTTTTATAGGTGGACTATTCGTGTTCACAAATATTGCTACTGTGCAGCCGAGTGATCGATGAATCTTTTGCTATCAATAGATAGTCAATTTTAGCTGTTATTTTATTTTTTTCAAGGGAAGTTTTACACTGTTCTGCGGATATTCTCAGATCTCTCCTCAGCAGGGCTCAGAAGCAGGCCTTTCACTGTGGGGTGCAGCGTGTGTCTAATGAAGAGTGGGAAAGCTTAATTATCAACAAGTTGTTCAGTCCAAGACCAAATCAACGCAAAGGCTCATTATATAGGTTTATGAGAAATTTTCGCATACAGCCTGCAAAAATTAGTTAGTTGTAAGAAGGTAATTGCCAAAATTGTACAGTAAAGCGCCTGAGGCGCCATAGAGAAGCATATCTACGCGAATAGGGCAGCAAGAAGGCTGCTAGCTAGGCATGACGTCAACAAACTTTGAAGGAACTCCAGATTTACATTATACGAATCTAGCATAACTTAAAGAGAACGATAGACCCACAATCCCACCTACGATTTTCTCCTTCTACGATCCTACGATTTTGAAATATAATTAGTGAATTCGGAATATATGAATTTATAACACACTCATTCATTATAGGAGAATAGAGATCCTTTAGCGCATAATTAAGTGATATACTGTTACCATTGCAATCAGAGATATGCTTTTCTTCGTATTTTTACATATACGCTTGGGAGGGTATAGACTGTGGTTGATTTCAAAAGCTGTCGATGCCTGACCCGTTAGCTTTGCCAGATATAATAAACGCGTAGAATATAAATAAGGCACAATTTTTTTTTATTTTACAATATTTTCTATAGTTTATTCATTCACTGAAAATCGTTGCGATTCGAATTTGAGGATTTTATTCTAGTATTTTTTTTTTTTCTGTAAAAGATTCGGCATGATATACGAATGATAGTGACATCATCAGCTACTTTTTTTAAATACAGTCACCGGTGTAAGTAAGCTTCAACAGCTAAATTAGGATAACGAGAAAGGTGATAAGAAAAGGGTTTCTAAATTATTTCTGAATGGATACTTCACAGATGACAAATCTACTGTGATTGTCATCTTGTCGTACCGTCATTTTGTTATCGAGGTCTACAAACATACTGAATCCCACCAAATCAATCGATCTAATTATTAATAGGTCAATTCATATTCAATCAAATCGTCCCGATTCTTCAATCGTCATTCTCTTAAATCCAGTGATGTTGGGGCAACGTCGTAGTATACCTTTTTTTTTTTTTTGCTAAGTTTCAACCAAGCTATTAATCAATCACTCATCAACAAAAGCAGTCTTTAAAATGGTCGAATTAAATACTCAAGTATAATTAAGTAGTAGTATGACGATGTCAAGTGGGTCAGTCCTAGAAGATTCTCAACAGCGCATCATTGTTGCTCATGGCATACGATACAATTGTACACCGAAAAGAGAGTGGTCGGTGTTAAAGGGAATTTGCAAGCTAAAACATAGATTTTCTAGCAACCGTAATTCACCCTGAATTGCTCGAAACTAATGAACCCGAAATTAATGCATTTACAGTGAATTTCAACTCCAGCTCCGTAAAATAGAATAGGACAAAAGATTTAAATTCTATAATCACACGGATTATGGGACTCGTTTCAACATAAGTTTTTTTTTTAATTCAGATAGTTTGAGCTACACGTACAGGTTACTAGGGTTTTTTTTTTAAAAACGAAAACCAGTATACTATATCTACCGGAAAAGTCCGTAACAATAGAGAAACGTTCTTTATAGTAAATGTCTAAATTAGGTCTCATGCATATTTTAAATAATGTAGAGATCTTAACGATAACCAACTCATAGCAATACGATGTACGATAATTTATCCAAAGAAATTATTTCAAATAACTACCTTAAATCAATGTTTTCCTTGATAATCAAGCAAGTTAACGTCAAATTTAGCTAAATTAACGTTACGTGACATAAGCAGAAGGTAGTTAAATGTAACAGCTAATGCTAGTAGACTAATAACAATAGTGTCCCCATGATTCGCCAACTAAACTCGAACGATACTTGGAACGAACCCGGGAAAAGATCAACAAGTTAGTCATCTAGTGCTGTTTTTAAGAAAGACCCTTTCGAGTTCTATATAGCTCGATATCTCTAGTAACAAACACGTTACCTCTGTACCATCATTGAAATTAGTAATTACATGCTTACAGCTATCCGACAAACATATCACTGAGTGATACACGTGGTCGAACTGTAAAGGGCGATTATAGGAGTAGAAGGTTATAGTATTAAAAAAATAAACGTGCCAATAACCTGACCAAGTTCTGGCGTCGACGAACTTCGAAGCAGTCAGATTTCGCGGCATAATTTTCAAAGAAATATGCAAGAAAAACTAACAAAGCAAAAAAACACGAAAAAAATGTACGATCTTCTACATCAACTGTATTCCGTTAATTTAAATGCTGTTATCTTAGACACTACCGAACTGACGAACTATGTGGTGACCTGCAGAGAACGATAGGTTTTGAAAGCATGCGCCGATGCTGTACTAAAGCAACTGACAGCTGCAGACCTCAAAATAACTAGTGAGGACAACATATCAGTCCTGAATGCTTGCGCACAGGACGCCCAAGCTGTGCTAATGGCGGGCCTGTAACATTTTCAAATGCTTTTAGCACTAACAGAGTAAAGACATGACTTCGCTAGGCAAACGTGCCGCGCCAGAGTTTTTTTTCCTTCGAAGCATGCTTATTCCACAAAAGAACGTTTTTTTTATCATTACGTAATGTTTCATTCATCAAGACTGAATACACGAACCAGTTGAGCCTTAAAAGATAAACCGGACAACTCTCCTAATGCAATTTGAAAAAGACAACATTTTAAAAAGTCAACAAACATTTGTATTCACTAGAAGTATAGCTAAATAAATAGTGTGGTACTAGAAGAGTATTTAAAGTGAGCTTTGCTCTAGAAGTAATATTGATTCTGTCATTCACGATGTGTGGGAAAATGAAGTAAGTGCTAAGCAATAAAAAACAGGTTTTGTAATAGAGCCTCATAGTGTAAAATCATCCAAGACACCCGCTGATGTAAATGTAAAAAATATCTCAGCTAGTTTTTTTTGCGTACTCTTTGGTCAGCAATGTTCACATATTCAAGGTAAACAAGCCCATCGAGCTGTAGCGCGGTGCTACAAACATACGTCGATGGAAGTTTCTACCTGTGATACTGACAACAAATGACGATCTTTTTACGCTCGTTGTTTTATTTTGAAGCCACTAGAAAGACACTTGATTATTAGGTTAAATCTATACTTAATGGTGTCGACTGATAGGCGCAGAGCTTATAATCGGTCTTCTTTTCTATGATTCGGCTGAATTAATTTAGTATTCGCATTTTTTGACTGCTGATAAACGGGCGAAAAAGTACAAACAAATAACTTACACATTAATTGTATAATTGTTTTCTATCATGGGTGGTACCATCTTTAGCGCAAACATCTGGTTTTAGCTAACTTAACATACCGAGCTTTTTTACCGTTATCGCATTTAACACCATTACGAATGGGAAATTTTTTTCCGCCTTATCATGAGATTATCTACATGATTAACTCGTATCACGCTTTTACGACAAAGACTATTTCGACGTATTCCGACTCCTGCACCCACTTACATGATTTCCTATATGATCTATTTACCTATATGATCTCCTAGCCAACTCCTCTCCTTTGTTCTTCTTTTATAAGTATAGAGATGCCTCGTGCTGGAAGTGATGCTCATGAAACAAAAAAAGTCAAATCAAAAGAGCATTAGCAAAATAGGATCCTCGACAGCGTAGATGCACATTTTTCAAAATTTAACCGAGCGGTATATATCGATCGATTGCAAAATAAAAGTGCGTTGGCGTACTTCAATGTTCTTTTGTTGTGTCGAAAATCAGACTTTTTGATTCAAGATTTTCTAACCCATACATGTATTCGAACTTCCGACCTGGAATAAAATTTAATAATTGAATGCGTAATGCAATAAACCAACTGCAATTTCGGTCCAAGATTAGAATATCACATATCCAAAGTAAGATAACAGAAATGAGGAAAATCTCCAATCACGAACTTTGTAAAGTTCGTGAAAATACGAAGTAAACATAAATGTTATTTCGTATTATTGATTACGCAAATGTACCGTTTAATGCTTATCAAATAAAAGGCAATCACTGTATTAAAATACATTTTGGTACGAGTACGAAAAGAGCGTCGGGTACTTCTAACATCGATCTACCAGTCCACGCGATCCAAAAAAATCTTGTCTAATCCCTTATCCATCTCATTCACCCCAAGTCACTCCCCGCTGTTGTCGAATCGGCAAGAAACCGAACCTCTGTTAATTTTGACTAACATTTAGCGTTCACGATGTCTTTCAACGGGATCATAGCGGTACGTTAATTATTACTGTATCTGAACTGATAACATGTTTTACCGATGCACCTCTTTTTCCTGTTGGTCCGTTCCAAAAATTTGGATAGTTAAACGCATCGCGCCTCCCATGACAACTTCATCAACTGCTCGTTGGCCCGTTCGATGTCGTGAGTCGCTGACGTCAGGTTGAAATCGGATAGACGATTGTAGACTCCGGAGCTATTATATACAATATAGTGTATATAATATAGAATTACACGAGGCATTTATTACCAATTTATTCTTAGCTCATATCAACGTGCAGTTTTGAGATGTGGGTAGCTACAAACATTGTAGGCTGGTTGAGTCAGGCTGATGGGTACGTCTGTTTCTCAAGAAATAAATTGCTCGTTGCAAACTTTTCAAAAATCTTCAGAATCAAAAAATTTCAGATCGCATATGAATGCGGTATTTATCATAGTTCCCATCATCTCACCTATGGTGAGTCGTGGGATAAATCGTACATATCGATTCTGTGTTCTGAGCTCAAACCCAAATTCCCTCTTGTTTTAGCGGTTTGCCCATTGTGGATTTGTTGTAGTCCTTAAGAACGCATGAATTTAATGATATTGAGTTTTTTAAAGCGTGCATAACTGATATGTTGTAACATCATTTGTAAGCAATAGGCTTGACTTAAAGCATCCTTCCTGCTCCTACAAAAAGTTTACAATGTCGCGGCTGCTCCTGGTGGTAGGAGTTTTCCACGTTTTGACAGTACTAGGAGCCCAACAACTTCAGCAATACTTAATGTGTTTCGTTTTGGTATAGATTAATAGGCAATAGAGTTCGCAGAATAACAGCTTTCAACTTGCTATCTTGGCCACGTTGTCAAGCTTTCATGACTTCCGTCCTTGATGCATGGACATTTAATGCGTTTTCTTTTACCACCGCATCTATGTATGATAGTTCCTATGCATACCTGTTATTTTTTGTTTTTCAACAACCCGTCCTCGTTTTGGACGGACAGCAACGGAGATACGAAACTATCCTGCTTGAATCCCAATGTTTTTCTAATTTGCAATTTCCTATTCTAATGGTATCGTTTTTTTCTTTGATGCTCTTAGCATATTTTTAATAAGCTTTGTACTTATTAGAAAATTAAATAGTTTCTATTTAATTCAAAATTTTCGAGAATCTTGACAAAATCTTATTGAAATAATTCCTTTGAGAACCTTCATGGCATCGGATGCGACTAATAAGGCCACTCAATACTTTGTACGAGTTCTCGGTGTATTTTTTGCATGGTGTAATGCCGTATTATTGTTCGCTTCTCTGCAATAAACAGTGTGTAGGACTCAAATGGTTTGAAGAAATGCTTTTTGAAATGTATACTTTTATAGTGTACAATACGCTAATGAGGTATTTTACCCTTGTAAGATACACATCTCCTCTGATTTCCTGGTGTACGTCTTGAAACAATAGCTTTGGGTAGTGTTTCTGCCACAGTCGGTATCATTTGATGGCCAATATTTGGGCTGAAGTGCCTCATAGCTTCCGGTTCTGGAGCGCGAAAACCAAAACAAACTTGAGACCTTTAGAAGAAATAAGATATTTATCGCAGAAAACATCCATCGAGAATATAAAGCTAGAACAGTTGTCAACATCAGTTTAACAGATTCCAATGCTAGGTTATTAAGCGGCGCTGCTGAAACGCGGGATATGGTGACGCAGTACGCACAAGTACAAACAATAATGCAAAAATGTTAACCGTTCTGGCTTTGGCAATAGTAGAACAAGCGAGTATAGATGTCAGATAGATTTCTAGTTGTCCTAGTAGTCACCTTTGTTGTGGTGTGTTTCGTGGTTCGTATAGTTACATGACGTTTATGTTATAACCCATCTTCGCATAACTGTCATTGCAGAAGTGGTCGAAACATGAATAACGTAAATTGGAGTGATTTCGGCATAAATTCCTCATTGTTTCTCTTTCAGTTTTAAATGGTGCCGTTTTGCCTGTAAAAAAAAAAAGCTGCCTGAAAAAAATCTTAATCATATGCGTAAGATGCGCCGAGCAAGGTATTTTATATCATTCAAGAAAAATGGAATGCACTGGAGATAAATTATCAAATAGGTAAAAGTTTACGCTTAAACTTGATTAACGAGAAATATACACTTTCGACACATTTGAAAATTAACACCTGCCAGACTTTTATGCGCTCCTCAATGTAGCCTGTATGCACGTTGATTGTTTTTTCTTTGTCTCTCAAGGCCTTTCCTTAGACGCACAATGCCTTCTCTGTAACACATCCCTCTGGCCCACTCGTCCTTAGACTTCATCATTTGCGCAACGATGCTTGTGATATTCAGTTACCGTCCTCGGTTCCACGCGCACGGTATCTCTTTGGGCTGCGTCCAATTCTTGGCATTTCTCTGAGATGTGTGCCATATTCTTTGTATGCCCTGAGTACCATAGAACACAGGTATTTGACAGACACCTTCATAACACGCACTGTCTAAAAATTGCTTATATCTAGAGAGAACCTGCGTGAAGTATCATGAAACCACCCCAAAGGGGTCTGTCATATCATTTTGCCAAATCAAGGATCAGCGTTTTAGCCCACTCAGCCCGTATATGCCTTTTACGATCGGGGATTCGGTTGACCCAGTCTTTACTCCATTTGTTTAGAGTAGAGGTCTTTGGCGAAGAAAGGTTCCACTTTTCATCCGATGCTCTTTCCGCTCGTTCGTGTCTCAGCAGATTCCATGGTATCATACTTGCAACTGCGAATACCGCTTCCGCCGAAATTGTCCTACAAGCTCTAGCCACCAGGATAACGATTGCTTTTAAGCCTATAGTAGTGTGTGTGCAAAGGCTCTGTTTATCCATACGACGCAGGCATAACGCGCCATATATTATGTTACTGTAGCCACCAATCTTATCGTATATTTTTTACACCCTTCAACTTGCGGTAGAGGTTTTGCGACCACTCGTAGCTCCTGATTGCAACCCACTGGCTCTACTAGAACTAACAAAAATCTGTCTCTCAGCAGTTGAAATAACTACAGAAAAACAGATGTGATATACAGTTATATGTATCTTGATAAAGTGATATTGAATGTGAAATTTTAGACTAACAATAATTTTACGAAATAAATATATTAGTACGAGATATTCACTTGCAACCGTGATTTCTGCCTATCCAGCTTCTCTAGCTTATGCCCAACTTAGCGTGCAGGCAGCTAAAGCCGAGGTTGCGTGCACTGTCCGAATTTTTCTCGCCGATCTTGACACAGACTGCATTTGCTTATTAAATAGTTCTTGACAATAAACGAATTTGTACTGTAGTGCAACAAAGCATATAAACCGAAAGGCAAAAAGTCTTTAAACCTTTTGGCTTAATATTAACAACTTCCTATGTGCATTCAATGTGATTATGTAACCAGGGGCTACTTTATGGGCCCCCTCATAGAGGTCTGTGTGTTCCAATCACGAAAAAAGTTTATTAGATTGAGGATTATGTATTTAAAAAATGGCAAACTAATCAATTTGGGCTGACAATAGTCTGTAGCTATAAGAATTAGATTTAGCCCTTTAAGGTAACGAGTTTTATAATATGGACAAATTGTGTTTATATCCACTTACTCGGAAAACAGACATTGAGGCACCTCTAGTTTAGCATATCGTTCATTTTCTTATCGAAATAGAGATGTTTACAAGTGGAAATATATAGAAAAACACGTAACACTGTGTTCGTATATGAACAATAATGCATGAGTCATTAGACAAAGATATACTTTTGGAAACCTTCGGAAAGGAGATATAAGAATCCTTGTACGATTATTGCTAGTTTATTCGGTGCTATCCAATACTTAGCAAAAAAGAGAGAAAATGCTAAAGCAAGCTTCACTTCTGATGAGTAATATTATTGCGACACTTTCTCGATTTCTTGGGAAAATTCGGGAAGTAGTTGATTGTTAGCGGTTGACTTTATAGCAGATGCTCTAATTAAAGACTGTTAACGGCACGACATGCTTTCGAACGACATAAGGAGTAATGCTTCCGAGACCTCAGATGTTGACCTGCGCGTGTCCACAGTCACACAAAATAATTTTATATGGCTCAACCATCTTACACGATGATCTATCTTCACTTGATGATTGCCCAGTTTGGTTCGTTTTAGAAAGACAAATAGGGAGCTTTTAGTACAAATCTTTTTTTTGATGAAAAATTCCTTTACTGAGATGATAGCCTTCAATAGCCGAAAATACAGGATATTTTTGAAGACCTGTATCACCTTTTCAATTGGTATATACATCAATGCTCCGTGTATAAGCATACCAACATCTGTTCTGAAAGTGCAAATAATGATGAAGATAAATAAACCTTTTTCTTAAATAAATTAAGTGACTATGCACTTGGTATTTATAGGATTGCCTCTTTATCCGAACCAGCCGAACGGCCATAGCTATTCGCTGGGTCGATTATTGAAATATAAGACAAAAGCCGTTCTGAATGCAAAAACCATTTACAATTCTATTGAATAAATAACAATTGACTGGAAAGTGTCAAAGCAAACCGGTGGCTAGTATGTTCGATCGGATGAATCAGACTTTTGCGAAAAAAAAAAAAAAAAACACCTTATATTTTCGTGGCCTCGTCGAAAGTTGAAATGGCGAAAGAATAATATACTTCGCGTAAGTGTAAACTTACATTACGTTGTTGCTTTTAACGAAACAGGTGCGCGCTATTCGATAAAGCGAACTCGACCCATTCCAACGCAGTTGGCTTGGAAGATGAATTGCCGATAGGTGACAACTTTATTCCTAACCGGGAGCTGGAGTACTGATTGGTGCCTACCAGATACAGGCACAAGCAACACAGACATGTGAAACTTACGCTTGGGAACGTTTTTCATACGTTTGACGTTCGTAAGTTTACGATTATTTTGCGTCATTATCCCTGTGGACAACTCTAGTTTTGCTTCGAAGGCAAAATTCTTTTTGGAGTTGATAGTAGTCTATGCAATGAGGTTAATCTCGTCTGAGGTGCCTATTTACATTAGTGAGTGAAGCAGCTTCTAAACAATGTCAGCCAGGTTAAGAATCAGGATGAAAGTGATTGTTTTTATCGTGATATCCTTTCTGGCCTGGGTGGTTGTTTTCTCCGTAGGGGTGGAAAACGTGTTTCTTTATTAGTGCGTATTTCTTACGAACCCTACGGTACTATTTTTCACATCAGCAAACTTAGTTGTTTATCTACGCAGTAACCTAATTCTACTTTGCCGACTTTGTCTATTAAAATCAGATAGATAGATAGAGGTACACGTCTGTAACAATTGCGTACTTCGAACATATATGAATAAAGAAACTCACAATGCGGACAATACTTCAACGAAAAACACATGACCTGCAACTTCAAATCTATATTGAGGAGTGCTACAGATTAATCAATCATTACGTTAATATATAGAAGGAACGCTATCAAAGGAAGTCGAGGTAGGAACCGTAGAAATCTACCGATAGCTATAGTTATGAATCTTTAAACGAAGGTGCGTTCTTTAAACGACAGATTACCTGAACGCAGCAGGCAGACCTGAACGGCGGCCTGGATGCTACCACGGAGAAGGTCGTCTGTGTATAGATATCAAAGACTTCTAAAGAGCTAGCAGTATAACAGAAAACTACAGAGATTAGCCAAGCTATCGTATCATTAATGTAAAATTCTGCTTCTCTACGGATAGTTGTCTTAATAAATTTTATTTGACGAATAATCATATCGATAATTATTAATTACTCCCCTAGGACTCAATAAAAATACTTGCAACATTTTGATAACTTTCAGACCTGAATATCAATCGATGTTCGATCTATTAGTGGATTAATAAGAAGGTAAATTACATTGAAACAGCTTTATTTACAACGCCACTTGTTCAGTCACATTTATAAAAGAAGGGTTTTCATAATAAAATATCAAATCGTGTTGCTTTATATTTATAGTTTCATCTTATCTATAATGATTAAAGTGATCTATTCTCTATTTTGTGACTTCGTGTATATATATATATATATATATATATATAAAAATCTATTTTTCTACAATTACAAGTGTGAGGCAAAAACGGTTTGAAATATAAGTCAGCATGGCCATATGACCACGAATCTTCTAAAGTGAGGTCACCTTATAGGGGCAGGGTACTCGCTACTAAAACCATGATCCTTTTTTTTAATATCAAACTAGATTTTTTTATATCACATACACCTCTGCTCTATTATTATGACTCGTTTCCTATCAAATATTATCATGTAAAGGCTGGGTTCTGTAACCTAGCGTTCAAATAGTTAAAAAATAATTCGTAATTTTATGTCAGCAAATATGCGTTTTCCTGACGCTTATGTGCTCATCCTTTCGTAGCGACAGCTTCAGATAATAGCTCCAGATAGATTTGGTATACAATAGAGCAAGTATCAACTACTGTGGCGTTGGGTACAAAGGGTTAATTCCTTCTTCGTACGAAAAAAGCCAAGACGAAAGTTCGGTCGCCAAAGGCACTATTGTTACGTAACTATGTTCGGTCTTCAATCACCTGGCAACAGCAAGACACTACCCAACAAACTCACTTCCAACAGGGTGGCATATAATCCCTATACGATTCAGCTTAATCGAGCTCGGTGATAAATTTTATAGTACCCTTTCGAGTACCCAGACCATCTTGGATGAAGACCTGACGACGTTTTATGTTGAACCCTCATCTTCGTTATTTATGCTGACGTAGCATCTAACGGCGGAGCACTTGAAATACTGTATTCGTAGAACATATACACACAACTTATTTATCACTAGCCATATACAGTTTGTTCAGTTTCGGTTAAATGCATTTATTTATAGTACGATCGACGGCATCAGACCATCAGGCTTGAGCCTACTCGAAGCTTTCCCTACACCTAGACTTTCCCATGATAAATACTTGAAATAATTAGTGACTAGTTACGGCTTAATCGCTAACTCAGCACAGCGCTGATTGTATATTGGCAAAAGTACAAGTTGATTACGTCTCGCTTAAACCTTATATCTCATTTTCAATTTTTTGCCGCGGTTGGCGCTTGATTTTGAAAACTGAATCCGGCACTGGCTCTGTTTCCCCTGTTAGTACCAGCTAGTAGAACTTCCGCAGAGCTCGGTCGTCGTGAGCAAGAGGTCCCCCTGTACGCAACTACCACAGAGGGTCTTTTCAGAGAATCTCAGCCCTTCTCGTCATGAGTCGAACTGACGGACCGGGTCGACCCTTCTGAATTCAGAAGGGATGATTCGACCCCATTTTGAAAACAAGACCGCAGGGAACCAACGAGGACACGAGTGTAAAGCTCAGCGAATCTTTCGTTAGGCAGCAGCTAAAGGCGAATATACACTGGTAGATCACTGCGCCACAGAACAACGAAAATCGACAGATGGCTCAAACAAAAAGCTCTAATAATTTCGCTACTATCTACGGGCGGCTTCTTGTTCACGTAAGTAAGTGTCATTCGTTGACAGTAATGGTAGATATATGGAAAGCGGATCTTGCATGATTGTGTCTCTAAAATGGGGCAAAAGTATGACAATTTGACCTCAGCGTAAGCTTTACGAAAAGTTGAAAAACAAAATAGACTTGCAAGCTATGACAAACGAGCATATAATAGATGTATATAAATTTAGTGTCATTTCAGAGGCAATATGCAGTGCACCTTCTTCTGCCCCTTGTTTTTTTATGTGCGAGGAATACACAAAATAATATTTGTGCCGCGCTGTTGAATACGATATTCAAGTAAGGCTGTATTTGATGCACAGTAGATGGAAGAGGAAATAATGCTATGTCCTTAGTATGTGTCGCAACAGTGCCACCGTTAAGCAAAAAAAAAATGAGAAACAAGCCGAGAAAAGTAACGGAGAAAATGACAAGATACATTTCATTGGAAACAATTGAATTCTAATTTTTTGGCAAGATAGATAGATAGGAACTTTTCCTTCTTTCTGCCAACTTTGAAAATATGAAATATATTGCCTGCTTGCAAAAACCGTATCGAGAACGTGCTTCATAGTCAATAATAGAATGATATTACAAAAACTGGTCCATTTAATTTCACATCATCGAGTTCGACGGAAGGCTTCCCCTCTGAGCATGATCAAATTTTTCCAAAAAAATATTCAAATTTTACATATTCCAAAAAGCAGTAGGCTTCTGTGAAGGTAAATGACGGTGGCGCTTACGCTCATTGAAAGCTCCTAGCACGGCCTTATGTGCAACAGACTTCGTTAACTTACAGGGTGCTTACGTATACTTACATATACTACTCAACACAATGTCAAGCTATAAGATAGGGTTGTGCAATTGATACTGCCCGCACGAAGACGTTTTCGGTGAATTCATAACACGCTAAAAGGCAAGTAATTTAACTGTGTGCATAAGGCATGAAACTGGCCCTAGTGTACGGAGCGCGCATTTAAATCTGTCACTTGAAATGTTTTTTACCAAGGCCCAACTTAGGACGGGGCCCTATGATCGTACTTCCGCCGCGATTCAATCTAGTCGTGACGTTCATCCCTAACTTCAGCATTGTAACAGGATTTCGGGTTGGAGATAGCCTCCTGCTTTTATAGAAAAGTACTTGTAAGTTATGCAGGCAGAACCAGAGGTTTCAGCGACAGTGAGCCGACCCCGGTATCTGGAACTTTGAGCCATACTTGATTACAAGGTTTTCTCCACAAGTACTGAAAAGTTTACTAGCAAATTCTCGTGCTCTCGCCGTTTCGAGAGGGCTCATATAGTTGTTTTCCCTGCACTGCGTTATTCGTTGCATCGAGAGACTTCCCGTTCCTGGAAACTTCGTTCGCTAAGGTGAACCTCTTTAGCTATGGCTATTTGTGCTAAATGAAGAGTATCGATGGTGCGGGAATGCGGCGGTACGACCTCGTCATTTAATTTCGCCGTCAGTTCTAGGTTTTCGCGCTTTATAATTCGAGGTGTGCCCGGAATGTTCAAATGTGTATGCATTTATTTGAGGGCCTGTCTAACTATGTTAAGGTCACAGATAACGACCAAACGAAGAGTTACTATATAACACTTGGTTTTTATATCAACGTGTGATACAGTTTTAATATTTGTTTCAATTTTGCGGTCAAGGTTTCACAGGAGAATCAATTATAGAAATCGTAGCTGGCTTAGAATAATAAACCCGACGAATCTAATCCGCATCATTTTATCTTTGAGATGGAAGGATTTTTAATATTTCTTTGAAGTAATATAGTTATCAGACCGATCCAAAATCATCATCATCAAAGTCGGCCTTCATGAGTTGACAAAAAAAAAACAGCTATGATTCGATTATTACATAAAAGCGATGGTTAATGGGCGCGAACATTTGATAGGCTGTCACTTCGCGTGATGAAGGTGAGAGCTTGCGTGAAATTCGAGTTGAGGAATGCTCGAAGATGCGTTGTTTGTCTTCGGCAGAGCCATCCTTAACTAAAGTCAAATCCTTTGATCAAGTGATTTGGCTGTACGATAGAGAACATGATGATTGACAATCTAGCTTTAATAACGATGCATTTCTGCTCAAGGTAAAAGAAATATTGCTGTTTCTTTATTGAATCGTTTGTCTTTGAGCAATCATTTTAATAAAATTACTCCATCAGAATGGTCAGATGATGCGCAAGGTAGCAAATAGAAGGAATATTCCAGAGGAACGGCTTAACCGACCTGTGGCATCTTGAATAAAGGCTCATTCTATTATCAATAGATTGCTACCGGTGTTACAGGTTGTCTTAAGCCCATTCTTAGACCTAAAACAGCACACAGATAGTAATATTCTTGCACGAAAAAATGTCAAAATTAAATTTTCAGTAGATCTGTGAAGTTAAGCTTTGTATGCACTTAACGACACTCCAAGCACTGACCTTGAAGCAAGAGGCCGTTAGTAACTTTCCTGAAAATGTACGAGGGTACTCGCCTGAGAAAATTCGGTTCGAGTCCTTATTGCTAAACCAGGTTTAGAAAATCGATTGTTGTATACTGTATTCTGCCACGAATAGCAGAAAATGAACCATGGGAAAACGGATTTCGTACAGAGTTAATTGTAATAGCGATCATTTATGTAGAATGATGGGTTCCACGTGCTAATAGCCAGATTCTACAGTTAACTGCTTTATCAAACAGTTAACATTGGGAGTTGGTACAAAGCTAGACCGGTCACCGATTACTTTGGCAGATTAAGTTCGAAATCCATTGTGGGAAAAACAAATCTTTTAGGAAATTGTTGTATCCAGAACAGTCTAACGCGAAAGATTTTGTAGGATTATTTTTTCCAAATGAAAAAATCGTACATCCCATACAGGTGCATTATATATCCTTCGTAATCCAATTATTAAGTATAGTGTCATTTTAAATATTTCTTATTGAGCTATCTACCCTTATTTATACAAACGTCGCGGTGACAGCTTGAGGATAAAAACGAATATCATAAAATATAATTATAGTTACATATCGAAATTAATGGTAGAGGACCTTATCTACGTCTGTGTCATGCCTTAGTGTTCTTGATAATTTGGCTTAAATATACAAATGCACCCGATTAACTCCGAAAGATGTAGAAATTTCAGGGGGCATTCAGCGGCGAAAAGTTTAACCTCAATGCAGAGATGGGAAATGGTGTTTACTACTAGGAAAGAAGAAGGGCTGCTAGTTCAATTGTGCGCTTACCTCGACTTCATCCTGTGTGGTAAACATAGAGGTCTCTATCAGGCATATTAATGGTGCGTTTAGGCACCGTGTAACATTGCGATTCCCAGCATCATTTCCTGTGTAAGTTTGCTGTTGGTGGCGTTGACTAGATGCCCTGATCACGGCTGTAGCAATACATGCGCATAATCTGCACAAATATACACACTTGAACAAATTTATTTAGTGTTGTTTTTTCAATTTAATTTTTTAATCTAGTTTAAAGGGTTCGTATTCTTCTGTAGGAAAGAATTGCTCATATCCGACCAGGTCCGAATAAAATTCCAGTTAAGTTATATCCGTAGTTGTACTTTAGAGTATTGTGTGACGGGTAGATGTATTAAACAGATAGTGCTTAGCACGTAGTTCGGATATATCTTGAAATGGATCTGCAACCGTGACGGTAGCTATAATAATCATGTAGTATTAGGCGGCTGCAAGTCTTCAAATGTGTAGCGCTAGAAATAACTTATGAGCACAGGTATGCTTACTGCCAGCGTACTGAAGTAGGGGCCATAGTGAACGATGTTCTTAAATGAAGAGTTTTCTTTCTATGTGGTGAGAGGGAAGACTAATGAAAGGCGGAACAGTTGCGTAAAAATCCAGAGTGTTTTTCTGGAATTCCGTAGTTCTATACACGGAGACTATGAATTATAGTTATTAGTTTTGCTAATTAATTTAAATTTCGCTCCTTAAAGACGAAACCATATATAAATAGTTGCACTTTGACTATTTAATGAACGTCGAACTTCGCAAATGTTTGCTGGTTAGCTCCATCTGCGTCTAAATTTTTCCACGATTACGTTTTATAAAGGAGAATAGATTGTCGTGGCGCGGTAAAAATGACCGTATCTAAGCAAAATCTTCCCGAAGATAACGTGAAATTAGTTTTATTTTTTGTAATTAGAGGCTCGAGTAATAATAATAATACTACGAATTGCGGATAATGAGGTGAAATTCAGTGAAAAATCTGATCAATATATTTAAAAGTTGGTGCGAATTCAATGAAAGTCTACCCTTCAATAAAATGAGCTTTTCGTTCTCCTCTCGTGTTGAAATATATGTTCTCTTAAATGTATTTTATACAATATTAGGTTAGTCGGAAGGTAATGATTGACTTTACCTATTTTTTTAATTGAAGGTTACATATAGCAGTGAAGTTGTTTACCTTCATATTTTTACCGTATTATCCATATCGCACAATTATGTACGAAGTTTAGACTTGAGAGTGGATGCCTCTCTTTCGAGAAACAACAATTTCAAGACTAAGTAAAATGGAAATAATATTTAAAATAAATCGTCCATAATAACTAGAAGCACATCGAAAAAGAAAAATTTTTTAAAAATGTAAAGAGCACGTAAAAAAGGAACATACCTTCCAAGCAGTCTAATGTCTTCAATAATGATGAATATACATATACATATACAATCAGCCTTTCATAGGAGAGTGTCGATTTTAAAGTGTTCTGTGCCTTACTCGGCCTATATCGTATATTTGAACATATTGTGCTTCTTCGCCAGGCCTCTAAGGTTGGATTCTTTTAGGCTAGTAATCAACTATATAAATGAATCAGGTCAGCGAATGCATGCCTTTCAACCATTATGGCTGTTGAATTGTATTTATGACTCAGTCATTAGCAATCATAATTAGCGGCATTCAATTGGTAAGCAAAAAATTCGATTTCAAGTGCCTGCAGACAGTCTAGATTCTTTCTAGATAATTTAGGCATCTTTCTTACAAAACATTCTTACACTATTATTAAAAACATCAGTTACGTTATAAACATTGTCATGTTATAGATGCTTTGAATACTACATATTATAGAGTGCAGTTGTTCTTAGTAAATATCGCTCATGTTCTTCGCTTGCAAAAGTGTCGTCACTAAAAGAACGCGATAGCATACGAAGTTACATAAATGTTGGCACAACCCTAGGATACTCAATTTAACAGAAATCTTTACTCTGATCTGTCAAATAGCGGCATCGTCCTTCAAAGCCTTAGGCGTATTTGCGCAAGCACATACAACAAAACAGGATCGACAAGTATCTCCTTGAACGAACCTTAATTATAAAAGAGAAGATAAATGGCTTGACATTTTTCAGTGAGACCAAACTTGAGGACATACCAGACATCCCAGACACTCTTCTCTGCTGACTTAAGGGGTCTGTTACTGTTATTGGACAGATTCGGAACCCCCCTCTTTCTCTCTCTTTCCGCGTTGAAATTGTCCATCTATCATATCAAACATAACAAGTATTTTAATGAGAAGCAGGAACAACGTATAGCGTTTTCATACTTATTCCTGGTACCTTTCTGGTTCATACCTACACCCCTGCGTGAGGCTGATATCACCATTAGTAACCTGTTAGAACCGCTTAAGTGGCTTTCCAGTTGTTACCTTATTGCTTTCTGAAGTACTATTGACTGACTATTTGTACATATATAAACATATGCAATCCTATTATAATCACTAACCTGCAGGAAACGCCGAAATAAGTTTAGATAAGGACCAACAAAGATTTCATGAAAACTTTATACGCATAGACTAAGTTCTAATATGTGTTTTCCTCGTTTTCTTCCCTCTTACAGATGTTACCTTTACCACTAAAGGTTGCAGTTCGGAGATACCCGTTATGATGCATTCTTTCAGTAATAAGATCACCTAATTTTAAAGGCAGAATCTTCATAGAAGAAACACCTATGGTGTACCTCCTTTGGTACCCTATGTGGTATCCCTATGTGGTATTTTTGCGCCAGTATGGTTTAGCGTGTCTAGAAAAGGTCCATTTGATCGAAATAACGAAATCAAGGTTATAATAAGGAGGCGGAATTACCAATTATCGCTTTACTGCCAACAATTTAGAAATTTCATATGGGTGGAGTTTGGGGCGTAGAGGGTAAACGCAATCGAAAAAGTTCGATGCAGAGCGTTGTCCTAAATGCATCCAAAAGAATAGCTATTGCTTCGATTTGGAAAATAAGAAATATAAGTCAACGGGGTTCAAAGCATATAGGACTTGTTACAGTATTGGTATACTTTATTTCGTAGATAATAGAAGAAGGCGAATACAACTAAAAGGCCTCGAAAAGGTGGTTTACGAAGTGCCTAAAGCTTGTTAGACGATAACATGCATTTTCGAAGTACACAGTTCTAGGTGAAACGATTCGACTGATAGGACACCAAGACTTCAAACCCAAAAAACACAGCTAAGCCGCCTTTACCTATCTAGCACGGTAACGCAAGTGAATTAAAAGAATATGAATCGAAATTTACGCCGATCGTCACTTCGTCGGGCTGCCAGAAGCAATCATACATAGAGAAGCTGAGAAACGGAAAAGCGGCAAACGCACATCTTACGCACATCTCAACGCACAGGCACAGAATCTCAAATAAATTATAGCACTCTGTATAAAATTGATTAAATTTTATATGACTGGATTGAAAGAAGACTACAACTTTAGAGAAAGGCTCGTTGAGGGTCATAACATCCGTTCTCCTGCGCAAACAAAGAGCAGAGCTGACCTGTAACGAAACTATTCGATAAATATTGGTTTATTCACTGAACCGCACTTTTCACGATTGCAGTTTGTCTATTTGTAGAGGCATAAAGACAATGTTTATGAAAATAACTTAAGTACTAGTAAGTACTAATACATGTGTACTAGATGCCCCCAAAAATAAAACAAAATTAAGGGACAAACAGTGGCAGATGTTACACTGAAGGCGATATGAACCTCGTGTAGATAATAATAATAAAATTGTTGAATGACGAAAACAGTCTGGTTAGGCGTCGCGGCCAGCACAGATATGAAAAGCTTGCGACGATTGATGGATTCAGATGGAGGCCCCCGGTGTCGCCGGTGTACAGCAGGGTTAGCGGTTAAAATTCATGAAAAGGATTCAACGTAGAGTACTATAACCTATTTGAAAAGAAGAGGTCGAAAGCGCTTACCATCGTTTCTGCTTGCGGACGAGTGAGCTTTGCTCACATCCACACCTATTATGTCATTGAAGTTTTGAATACAACATCTCAGCTGATATTGAGTCTACCTAAAGGTGCAGAGATATTCTTTTCAGGTTTTAGGCAACAAATCTATGGCGAGAAGAAAATATCAAAAAAAGCCAAGCAAAAGGTAAACCTTCAGGATATCTTATTATAGCTATTACATTACTTAACTTCAAAATCATAACTGCATGTTGAAAAAGGAGTGGATATTTATTAAGCAGTCGCGCAACAAGGCATTACGTGCCCAGGTGCTAAGAGCCAGTAGCATATCTGGGCTGTACAATATCGATAGAATGGACGTTAGGGTTCCAGTTTAACATAACGCAACGGAGTAACAATTGTCGATATCTACCATTGACAACGCCAGAAATGATAGAAAAAGATGTTTAAAAACAATGAGAAAATCACGCAAGTTGAAAGCTGGAAATATCATTAGTAGTATTGGCTTTACAAATTGACATGAACTCACGTCTTGTTGTATCAGCACTACATACGGTACGAACATGCATCAGTAGATCGAGATTGTCTCATGATCTTTGTTTACTAGCTGGAGTATTAGTTGGATTCAGGAAAAGCGTACACACATTTTGCTATTAAGTGGGGTTTCACAGGTAGCAGAGAAGATTACAGAAAAGAGAAATTTTTGCTCCGTATGCGATAAATAGGTTAGTTATAGACGTCATAGGTTCGAATTAACGCATGCAGATGCACTAGTCAACACACAACAACAACATACGGTTATAAAAAGCAGCCCCAAGAAAGCTTTCTAATTATGAATGAATTGAATACGCTATAATTTTCTTGGTTATCTCATGTTTACAGCATCGGTACGTCCCATTTCTGTGAATCTATGAGCGCAGTCGAGTGCATAGAACCGCTACAGCTGAAGTACTATTTCTGAACATGGGGGACAATGGGGCCCTTTTAAAGAATGAAAGGTCCATAGCAGAACTTGATGTTACCTGAACAATGCAATACCACACGAAGACTACCCCAACCGACCCCAACTCGTAATCATGAAAACCCTTAGAAGCAAATTGACATGGCTAAAAACAACTATAGAACTAGAGAAGTTATGTGAATGTAAAAGTACATATAAAAAAACTTGTGTGAAGCAGTACTAGACAGCGATCGAACGGTAAATGGCTTTAGGCGATTAGGGCACCGTGAATTTAAAGCAATAGTAGAAAAATTTTATTACTGCAACTGGCACGTACAGGTTTATTACCCCCGTATAACCCCGTTAACACTTTGAACCCAGCACACGGGTATACCGTGTCAAGTGTCGGAGGGAGGCTTGATACAATAGAACTTGTAGTAATAAAATGTAAAATGAAGTTAGTGAACAACTGTACGACCTATAAGACCATTAAAGGAGATATGTCAGGGAGACAAAGGTGATATTACAGATCGGGGCGTCTGATACCTGGAAGAGCCGCTGAGTTAATCACCATTTTAACTCGGGTGACTTAAAGCTCCACTGCCAGGCAGGAGAACGCTGCTATAACAGACTGTTAATACGTCAGAATACACATTACCGTACCATACAAATTAATGTCCTATAATTAACGTAATGATGCTATCACGAAGTCTAACGACCAGCTAATTATTTTACAGGCCGGCATTTACCCCGTTAGTCATGCAAGCTAAAGAGCGATCCTACACAATGTTCTTTTAACCGCAAATATATAAACTAAAACTGAATTCGTTATCCGTTATAAATACGCTTCTTGATGTTGTGGGGGCTAACACTGAATGTTTTTGCTTCAATGTACCAGCAGCTAATGTTCAAGTTGGGTTTTGGTATCAGCAACGTCAAACAGAGCCTAATAAGTAAGTGCCATGTTGAAAGTGAAGTCGGTGTAGAGGGTGAAAGGGCAATATACAAAGGCACGCGGCTAGTGAGTAGAAAGGTTAGCTTGCTGGTTCGCTTTATCGCTTCTACGCGGCCAATCTTCGAAATTGAGTGCAATTTTGACAAGAACAGTCTTCTATGGCATCAACAACAACAATAGGTGAAGTGACAACAACAACAACGGTAGCAGCAACATCGATCAACAGCTATAACGGATGAACAGACATTGCATTGGAAGGACGTCCGATTTGCATCCCTGGTGGTATCCAGCAGCGCAGACTAGGGAGCACTAGCAGTTTCAGCAGTTTCCACAACAGCAGCGCCCGCAGCAGTTGTAGACGGGAGAGGTTCAGCCCCTGAACACGGCGCCCCATCGAATTCTGTGAAAGAAGAGAAATTGCCTTCCCGTATGAGAAGCGGTATTCGATAAAAGTTGAAAGTTCTCCACTATTACGCATCAGCTAGAACGCACCATGCAAGACTGTAAGAGCTCCTTCCATATGCCGTTGGATTGGCCCCCTGACAGGAGAATTGAGAAGGAGGGGCAAAAAAGCGCAGGATCGCGTTAAGACCAACTCTATAGGTTCTCCAGAGAGAGGGAGAAAGAAAGAAAGATCTCGGATTCGACTAACGTGTGGGCCTAGACGTAGACGACGGGTAAAACGGGACAACGCACACGATAGCGAGCACCAACGTTTTTGGTATCTTCTTGTCTGCCCCTGCCATCGCTGCCTCTAGCTCGCTTTTTTGTTGTTAAGTTTGTCGGTCCAAAGGCATTCTTATGCAAATTCCCATGGATTCGGAAGGGATGGAAAGGGCCGGCGTACAAAGGGGCACGGTGGCCGGTCGAACGGTTCACTTAAAACGATTCACAAGAAAGTTCTTTTTTGAGAAATGGACTTCATCTTCTTCTTGACATCAACGACTGGTCCTATAGACGGATGAAGAAACCCCCGGCCGCACAATACAAAGGAAGTAGAACGGCACGAAGCGGGGGCGCTGCAACATGCTATCCAAACGTTGAAAGGGGGAGGGAGAAATCGCGAAGAAGAAACAGAAAGATAAGCAAAATGAAGAGAAAGTATAATACAATTAAATATTAACATTAAATCAATTGAAAGCAACCGAGTCAGTTAGTCGTCGACGAGAGATATGTTAGGAGCTAGTGCCGCTGCTATTGCTTTCAGCGCAACCCCCGTCTTGCCACTGCAATGACGTCTGTACAGGCGCACTTTCAGACTCGTGCTTTCGGCTCGTCGGTCCGGCCTTTTGGAGAATAAATACACAGCAGAATGAGAACCCCTGAGAAAGCTATACGCAGTCATAAGTGTCTCTGATGGTGCCTGTCGCTATTTCTCGAATACCGGGCCATAAGATCATGCACAGGCAATGAGGTATGCCTCGGTAAGCACGTGGCTCAAATTTAGAACTATTTAAATGCGTTTGAAGGAACTACATTAACTGGGCAATAGAATATGGCTGGCAAACGAAAAGACGACGGAGGCAGCAGCCGTGAAACGCAATGCCGCACAAAGTTTTATGTAGGAGAAGACAAAAGCGAGGGAAGGCTCATTAATAAACGTTGGAAAGGCCAGAGTCCCATACTGTGGGTATGGAAAGGAAATACGTCGATTTATTTGGTGGTAGCGGCCGAAAAGTGGCATAGGGAAACACTTAACAGAATTCACATAGGGACCTGAGCTCTTGGGGACCCGTACGATCGCCTTCTCCCTTTTGTCCTATTTACCACTTTGATATTCATTTGTAATGCGGGATTAGTACTGCGAAGAGAAGGCAGACACGACCGTAACGGCAAAAGCTGCAGACAATTATTACAATTAGCTTATGTGCTACGTGCACGTGTATGGTACGAGTACTTAGGTCGGAGAATTAACAAGACCAAAGCAACAAACGCTGGTGAGGGAATATAGTACTAGTTGCAGCAAGCGACGATCTGTTAGAGTTTAGAAATTAGAGGAAATATACGGACTGTGAATATCGAAGTCGAAAGTCGAATGGTATTGTTATTTCAAGATAGATAATTGAAAACACGACCGAATATAATACCTTCTACTTTGTTGGCCGCGCAGTGTGCGACTTAAACAGGTACGCGAAAGTGCTATAAAACTGTTGTAAAGCTATAAAGTGATTTTACATGATGTCCAGGTTCGGATAATTCATCCGCTGTATAGGTTTTATCGATGAAACGGAAGACGAATCGATCCTGCTAGAACTGGAGTTATCGCTGGTGATGCAAGCTCTTCGCCGGATTGTATGACCGTGCAGGATAGGAATCAGCCTTACTCTAGGGTTCGTCCAGTTTGACCTCAAGGTAGAAGGAAGTATCGACAAGATTTATCCCCTTATATATATTAAGGGTATAATTCTTGTTTCGTCCGTCGATAGAAGTGATGAAACCATTTGCGTTTGTGTTACCTCCCGCATTCAGAGAAGTGGTTGCCTATTTTAACATAACTCAACATTTTAATCCGTATCCCTTATCTCACGTTGATTTAAACCATAATATGGGTATTAATACGCATAATATAGCTTTAACTGGAAATAATACACAGAAAAGTTTTTCTCAAACGATAAATATCTTCTTCCATGGCGCCACTAAGATCGAGTAAGCGGCAGGCTATCAACGTTCGATCTTTAACAGGTTTCAGCGACGATTCGAGCCACTGTGTATATCCCAATCGTTGGGGTTGATTTAAAAGTGGAATAACAGAAACAGACCGCCTCGCTTGTCGTATTTCCTTTACTTCAGCTCTTACAGTTCTCGCTCCTCTAACGGCTCAATCTAAACGGCCCGCTTAAACGCCTATCTCTAGACTTCTTTGTTTTGTCAGTCCTTGTCGAATTCTTTTTTCTTCACCTAGAAGCTTCTTTCTCAACTGCACCGTAGCTTGTCCTGTAGACCGATTAGAAAGTCGCAGATTGTACGACCCACCTGCGTTCATATTTGAACCGCTTGCGTATCGCGTTCAAAGAATGAAAGCTAACGGTGCGCAACAGAGAAGCAATACGAGAGGCAGCGGGCATTTCTGGACACAAACTGAAACGAAAGAAAAAAGTACCTAGTGGTTGAAGAATATGTCGGTCACGCTAACAAAAGTGGAAAACTCAGCACAAATTACATACGGACTGGCAAAAAAGCGGCGCATAGAAGTATATAGAACCGAAGCAGGTAGAGACAAGATGTAAAGAGATAATTGAAGAGCTAACTCAACCTATCCAGAAAATGTAAATGTTAACATAATACCACACCTTCATTAAAAGTTTCGCTCGACAAGAGCAATCGAAAAATACGTAGATAAATAAGACGCTTATTGGATTGCACAGCGAAACACAGCTTGCGCTGATAGTCCAGAGCAACGCATTGCAGAAATCACTTGTACATGGCGCTGCCGACTTGTGGCGAAAAGTACCTAATGGACTGGTGAATCACTGTATGGCGGGCAAATTTAAATCTTTAGCAAACACTGGACAGCGCCAATCCTTACCCTTCAAAAGCTATTTCAATAACGAGAGAGACGCAGAACGAAACGTAAGACTCAAATCCTTCAATTTCTGCTCCTCTCTCTCTCAATCTCACTAACTTCCCCCTCTTTATCCTTGCTAACGTGGCTCTTCCTTCATCGCTACGAACATCCTGAGTTTAGGTGACGACATCCCACCTAGCCACGATGACCAGCACTGCACAAACTAAGGAACGGAAGGGCGTAAGGAAGGGGAACCAAATGGAAGATGAAATGCGGCGGACGGCTGAGAGCAGAAGAGCCCAGAACGGAAAACGACTTTAAAGAAAGAGACACAAATCTCTGTGCTACCCCGCACTTACGTCCTCGCCTCTACACCTCTAACACAGCCTCGCCTCGCTTTCTATAAGCGTCTTCCTGTCTGCTCTGGGCGTCTTCCAGTTCTTGGTGCCCCGCTTTCGAGAACTTCCCTCACCGCCCATGATTCGTGTGCTTTATATTTCCTAAGAAAAAAAAGGAGAAGTCCGAATAAAACAAAAAAAATAACACAGCCGAGACAAAGGCACAACAATAACATAACACGATAGTCGGCGGCAGGGAGAGGAAGCCACCGGGAGCATCTTTCTGCACCGAAATGTGAAAGTGGAAGATAAGCTGGTCGGCTGGATGGAAAAAAGACGATTCAGGGGGTTTCAGCATATGAGAAAGGGAAAAAAAACAGAGAAATAGTGAACTCGAACAAACAGCTGCTGTGGGAAAGTTGGAGAAGAGAAGGCAGACGCAGGAGTAGCGCGCTTCCTTAGTGAAGAACAGAAGATCAAAACAGAATGGGATGCGGAATAAGATAGCAAGATGGCTCTGTAGAACGCCCGTTACTAGTTGTGTCAAAAATAAGTCGACAGGATAAATGTATAAGACGGCGTCCAAGTGACGCTCTCGTTGCTTCTTGACGCAAGCTTGAGTTACAGCGCAATAATTAGTGCAGGGTCTTGGCAATATTGCCTTTTTTGGGAGCCAGCGTCACTTCCGGTCTGATTGCAATACAAGAATATGTGGCAAATGTCCTTGTGTTGAATGTTGAAGAGAAGGCGACCAAGGTTATGCCAGCTTGATTCTGTATGAATCTGCAAGGTCTTCTGTGAGACGCGTTTGTGTTTACTCTTCACTAGAAAAAAGTAGACGAAAGCAATTATTACACGCAGGCCTTTTTGAGCAGCAGTATATTGTGTTTTATTTTTTAAATAAACACTGCGATTTATATGCAAATACTACACATTGTGTAGATCTGCAGCCGATGAAGTGAAAATAGATAGAATTTATTGATTCCTCAAGGCCGGTCAACCGAAGCAATGATATGTAGAAATAAGGGTATCTTTTCTTGTTGAGGAAACGTTGTATTTGTATCTGTACATATATACGAAAAAGTCATTAGGCGACACTTACTGTTTAAGAAGATTTCTAAACAGTGCTTAGAAAAAGTAAAATCACACTTGACTGTACTGGTCTAGGTTAACATTCGCCGCACCTTCCCCATCGCTGTTGTCCCTTTGCCATCCTAACGGACCATTAGAAATAAGCAAGCATTTCTCTAAACTAAAGAGGTCATATTGAAACTAGTCTGTTCTCATAGGAGGCAATGGGTCAGCGATGTCTTGCAACGAGCGAATGTGTGTTTCCTCTATTGCGGGATCACGGCAAGAGACGATCTGAAAATACAACTAGCTCGGCAAATGACGTCGAATGACTCAGCCTTGCGTGGGTACCTACGACAAGCGTCTATTGCTGATTTGGGGGGATAGCTTTTTGTCGAGTTCAACCGGACCGACTTTGAGCTGTCTTTAGATCTGATCACGCTTTTGCTAGCATCTTGAGTCGAGAGTAAAATAGACGTATCTATTTTTCTTTCTTTATTTCTTGTATAATTTAAAAAACTAATAGTTTGCTAACCTGATAAATATAAATACACGCCCACTCAGATAAACAACAACCAGAGATATTTCGTATTGATGTTCTGATTTGTACTTCTATCACAAAATGCTATCAATATGGAAATGTGTACAGAATAACTATTCACACGGGTTTGCGGCCTATTTCAGAAGCGATGAGAATTTATTTACATTAACTGGCAACAAACTCACCATCTATTCATTGACGGTACCAGATTTGAGCGAGCTGTTAGCTTCACGATTCTGACATTAACTGTGACTGCTTCTATAAAAACCCATCGAGACCCCCATCTCGTTGTTTCATCTGAATTTAAAACCTGCGAATCATTTGTAGATGCTAAACAGTAATATTTTTGAGCTATTCTCCGTAATTATCTCCGAGTATCTTCACCAGAGAACCTTCATATTTAATTGAAAAGTAGTACGTACAAGCATAGCATTAAAGAGTTAGTTTTAAGGTGATAAAAAAAAAAATGTATATTTATTAATTATTTTTTAACCACTATTCGCATTCCAAAAAATAACGCTATAACAATTTCATTAAATATTTAATATTCTTCAAAATCTTGAAAATTTTAAAGTTTCCCATATTTTTTAAATCTAAATTCAGAATTTATTTTGAACATCATATAATGATAGTTTTGAATGTAGATAAACTAACGAACATAATAAACATGTTTTTACACATGAGGATATATCTAAACAAAGAAAAGTGCTAAACATTTAGATATGCAATGCTTTTTTATTTTTTGGTTAATTTTAAAAAAACTAGCGAGTGCTCTTGCGATGAGAGTGAAGAGATTACGATTGCTCAAACTACGAAAGACCTTGAAAAAAACCCCAAAAATGTCATCACTGGACAATAAAAAGCCAACGGCTATATTTATGCGTAATGGAACTTTCGGATTGAAGTATCGCATGTACGATCATATTTTCCACCCGGAAAGTTCGCCCTTTGTGATTAATCAAGAAAAAGGAAAGTTTAATGGGCAAAAGATAAGCACCACGTTTTCTCTATATTGAAAAGGGCGTTTTCGTGGGCCCATTTGTGCACGCGGTACCACGTACTGATTTTAATGAAATATTTATCCAATATACGTAAATACGTACAACATATAAAGGCGCCCATATATAGCTTGGTCAATCTATATTATGAGCAAAATCAGACACGGTTAGCCTTGATTTATTTCAGTATGATACAGGTGTAAGTACCTCTAAAATGTAACTTGATTTAAAATTCATTTGGACAAATGTGTACATGTGCACGTACAGCTAGGTTAGGAAAGCATGTGTAAAAGATAACTTGATTAACTTGGCGAAAGCATGGACAATCGTCACTAACATTTTCGAGTTTTCTTAGATCAAAGAACGATTCACGAGCTTTTAGCCAATTCGATTTGGACATTGGAAACGAGGATTGGGTCACTTATGTAGGTGGGTCGAGTCATCACCACTTACAATATCAGTGGGGCGGGTAATACCTGCAGTGGTATAGGGCCGACAAATCAGAGATGGAAAGCAATCTAAACCTATTCTGTCGTTTCAAATTTGTGTCAAAGAAGGTACGTAGAGGTAGTGGTTAACCGTGAATGTCGAATTTATCATACAAGAAATAAATGTGGGTCAAGACTTAAGTCAACACTAATCACTAAGTGAAGTCAAGTAAGTTCGTCAAGTTTTTGCTCCTCCAATAATATATATGTCATGCCTCCTGTTCATTTCGCGCATATAACTTAGGGTAGAAATTAAACATCTAACACAAGAGTTTTGTGAAATACAGTTATCTTAAATGACACAAACATTTACATACAAAAAGTATTATTTCTAAACACGATTAAGCTAATTGCTTAGTAAAAATACGAATTATTAATGGAATATCTTCATGCTCCGATAGCCAAGCCTTAGGCACTGCTAAAGGCAACCAAAACTGCGTTCAGACGGCCTCACAAGGGACTTTCACATGTGAATTATTCAAGTGCTGCTTTAACGTTACATCTACGGGAAACCTTAGGAACGACGAAAGCAACGTTTGATTTTCCTACGGGACATTTAATTTTTGCGAAGTAAAGCCGTCAATTCTGCTAGTGATAGGCTTTCGTCAACCGTTAAAAGCTCAAGTAACCTGAGGTTCGTTGAAGATCTAACTTAAAATTAACTTTTGAAAAACACGCTTAGTTGCTTATTGATGAAGAAATCATGAAGAGCCCTGAAGATGCATACTGAAAAACAAATCAGATAAATAGTCATTACTGCTACATCGAGTTTACATCCGATACTGCCGTTAGGCTTTGCAGCTTCGTACAGTTGGTCCCTAACACGAAAAGAAGCATGTTTGCGGCCGGTTTTCAACTACTCGATTTGCATAATTCCATATTACTTTATTGAACCCACAAATATCAACCGATCAGTTTGGTGACTTCGTCCTCGTCCCGTATCGATCACTAGCGATGCTGTAGCATTCGCGTCCAATCGATGTTCGGCTACAGGATTATGTACTGAAAAAAGTGTTTGACGTGCGAAAAGACGAGGAAAGCTCCGAGGCTAGAACAAGACGAACGCTATGACGTACCAATGCATTTTTGTATTTTTTCTTGATTTGATGTGGATATGAAGATATGAATGGGTGAGAGAGGCCGACAAGCGAATGATACGCTGGCTGAGCGTCACGGTACGTAACAGAGCAGTCAGCTCACTGACTTGTCTAAGGCGGAATGACCTGTTTCCGGCAGGGTTCTGCCTTAGAGCATCAGCTGAAACGTAGGACAGAGAGAAAGAAACTGAGAGCTCTGACAGGCTCCCCAGAGAGACGATGTCAGACATAAACAACGGAAAACCGGTTCCGCCGAAAAAGGATTATGGTAGCACCATTGCCACTCCTCGTAGAAGAAAACGAATCCAGGAAAAGAAACGTTGACTTGTGATCTAATTGTCCCCTAACGTTAGAAATCATAAAGCGCAACCAGTTCGCCATTCGCGCTACGCTAGTTCCCAGGCACGCACAGTGACTGGCGCCGTTTAAAAATAGCAAAATCGTGATCATTTGCGAGATCTTCGATTTTCTCTTGAACAACAGCTTCTTCAGCTGAAAGCAGTTAGAATTGAAAGGAAGCGTTGGGGGATGCTTGAAGCTGGTACTACCGCTGTGGCCAGCGGGGCAAGCGGGCGGGCCTGCAGGCCTGATGGGTGGCGACCTGCTTTGGAAACGGCGAAACACGCGTCGAGCCTATCGGATGGGAGAGGGAGAGAAAACACCGACTGCTATTCTGCCGTGATGAGCGGATAAAGATGAAGGCGAAAAACGTAAGCAAAGTAATTCAAGCAGACGACAAATGAGTCTAAGAGATAGTCGAGCCCTCGCCCTCGACATTTTAGGTGAAAAGAAGAAAAAGGTGTGAGAAAAGGGCAAGAAAGATAAGCTCGTGTTTGCGAATGAGACGAAAAAATAAGTGAGATGAAATTGAAGTCGTTGAAAAAAGTGAAAACGGTTGCTTTGTAAAATGGTTGGCATCGGTGGGAAAACGCGAAGAGCAAACTGTACCTACGATTGGGGCAGGCTAGGGGTCGGGAGGTGTCTAGATGATGTGAGGTGGCTTGAGCGCTTCCCCTTCCTGATACAATCACTTGAACATGGTCAGAAGTTGTTAAAAGTATAAGTGAATTCACCTGGGCGTATATGTATGTCTATTTGTAAGTATCTGTAGGAATATTTCAATGAGAAAAAGTGAGTGTTTGTATGCGAGCATCTGCACGGAGCTTTAAGTACGATGGCTCTCAATTCCGTAGTCCAAAACAATAAGTAATATTTTTCCTAAATTGTACTCTACCTTAGAAAATTAAAAAAAAAACATTAGTAAAAGCTAATAGTAGGATTGATAGAGTCCACTTCAGGAGCGGAAAGCCTATGCTAAACAAACTCAAAGTTAGTCTTTACAAAGTTCGTTAGTTCTCTTTGAACACAAGACTCCTTCGCTTTCGTACTGCGCTCACGATATCGACCGCAAAGGGGACACGAGAAAAGCTTCTTCACACTTAATACCGTACGCCATTATAAACTATATATACTGCATAAACTGTATGATTAAATGAAGTCCAAAGAAATATATACATACGATACTAACGAAAATGAGCAACATGAGTATAATATAGTACACTCACACTACTCAAAGAGGCTTCAGAATACACATTTCGATTCCAATAGTCTTCTTAATATAGTACACAATGATGTGAGCCACCGAAATGGACAGAATATACCGTGATGCCCTTCTGTGCTTATGCGGAATTCGCCACCTCGAGTTAACGAAAACGTACCGTCTGTTTGATTTTGTCCCTTGACTAATACCTACCTAATGCGTGCACGGGAAGTGCTCGCTTTTATGCCAGCTAGTGTCTACCAATAGCAGCATCAATGAATGGCTAGGCGTATTCTCGTATATATGAGTCTGACTTTGTGCCCTTTTCTGCCGCTGAGGTAAAAGTAAGTGGATGAACACTATCCCTCTACTCTGTGTTTAGTACCCGATTCGGCGCTATCGGATCGGACCGAGTTCTTCGTTTTCCTCTGACTTCTTCGTCTTATTGTCAAGTGTGACCAATTTATAAGTCTGTGTATCCCTGGAGCCCTAGCTGCTTGCCTTCGTACTGCCAGTGACCGTCAAACTTATTCCTTCCAACCGGCAATGCCGGCCGCTTCAGTCGGCTTAGCCACGTTAGTACAAACGCACCCTTAGCCTGTTCCCAGTTCAGATCCATAGCAGACCAGTTCTCAGTCGTTCTATCGAATTGATTATACGGATGCACATCGAGTTTAACAGAAGCAAAGAGAACTGCCGGGCAACAGGGAGAGAGAAAATGAAAAGAGGAGCAAGAACGAGAACCGAGCGAGCCCACAATCGAAATACAATACCCATGGGGTTGAAGGAGAGGGGCCAAGAAAGTTAAGGGAGGGCATTGAGGGAAAGTAGGGGTTGGATGCCTCAAGTTACGCGACTCGCCAATTTAGGCCAATGCTATATTCACTATGTGAGTGAGTAGAGCACCTGGAACGGTCATAGGTGCACAGTTGTGCTAGTAGTGATACTGGCCGTCTTTGTCTTGATCGTTACCACCATCCTTTCTGACAAGAGGAACGAACGCAGCAGAAAGACCGAATCTTAGGATAGGTGCGATCGAATTAACAATCAGCATGGCAAACTTCGATTGGTATGGCTTTAGTCCTATGAATGGGTATTGAGTCACGACTTCAGTAATGGACGACTCATAGTGAAAATCGTAGTCTCGTGAATAAATAGAATGAATAAGGCATCCGGATCGAAGAATTTGTACTTACAGATATATAAACGCTCTCCAGATGCTACAGCACAATAGCATAGGCTTGTACTAACTGTACCACGCTCAGGAGGTAACATAGCAGTTTATGAAGAGGGAAAGTTGCGTGAGTCTCTAGGGCTGAGGTATGAAGTGGCCGCGGTTTCCCGGTAGCTGCGATAATCGGAAAACTGGGATTAGAAGATTGTATTGCTGGTACGCGATACGTTGATTTGGAGCCGTAAATAAGTTTACATCTATACTACCGTGTGCCACACTATTCTCTAAAAAAAAAATAGTCATATAAGGGGATGTATCTACTTGATGAATCGGAAGTTCTTATAGTCCAGCCTTAGTCAGTATCGTTTCTATATTTAATTGGACGATTTAGGTCCAAGAATCTTAAAAGCTCGAATAACTAGCCGCTTATTTAAGTAAAAATATCATCTCAAAAGCAAAAACAATCGAAGGCGAACATTTATAAGTCCTACATGTGTAGGGTGCTGTAAAAGGACGTTAAAGGATTCAGCCTTTTATGAAAGGTGTAAATACGAGTAAATAATTATTTACTAAAAATTGCCCAAAAAAATATAAAATAACCTTGCGCGCTATTCTTAATGTTGAATATTTTTTGGTACATCGTATCAGATGAAAGCACAATTTTTTAAAGGGAAAGGTCCTGCATAATTTTTTTTTAATGGCTAACACACTATCGACACAGTTTTCTTTTCATGGAAGTTCTATGGTCTCGTTAAAAACCAATCACCAGCTAAATGAAAAACCTGAATTAATAATATTAAATACATCCTGTTGATTAGTTGAAGAATCGGCAGAAGGAATGACAATAAAACATAATAAGTCGTTTTTAAATACGACGCTTATGACTTAGCATATAGCGTCTAGAACGAATATAGGTATTTCAACATGTCGAGCGATAGCTGTAGTCTACAATAGCTTTTGTTTCGGCAAAAAGAGGACTCACTCACTTAGTAGGAGTAAATGTGAAGATTAATGAAGGTGTACGAGGACAAAAAGTAGATAGACATTTCCTGATTTGGATCTATTATGTTCGACCTGGGTAAAATTATGAAGACAAGTAGAGATTCCGACAATGCTGAATACAACAATGGACGGATGCGATGAATACCTGACGTAAGGGATAGAATACGGCATCGTCTATCTTTGACAGAGGATCAACCATTAAAAAGCGTCGACAAAAGAAACGAGACTGTCGCTTTATTTCATTAACACCTCGCAATCTGCTATAGAAGAGCTGGGCCCCTTGGCAGACACCTGCCGGCGACAGCAGACGGTGAGGATACCACAGTCGAATTGGCGAAGAAGTCATAGTCTACTCGAACGCTCATATATGGCACATATCTCCGTCAGTATATCAAGGTTTCTAATTCCTTTACCGTTAACCGTTTCTGTTAGTCATCTCACCAATGGTATTTTGCTTAGCCATCGTAAGGGGCAGGGCTTGCGTCTAAATGTGGACTGATTTATTTTAAACTTTGAGCGAACGAGACAGTGTTTTATCTTGAATTAAAAGGCGTACGTAACCAATATCGTAAGTAAAGTAACATGCTCTTTATTACAAAAAATGACTGCTCCTTGCACTACAAGGCCGTCAGGGGTTCTAAAATTGCCAGAAAACGTCGTCCGCCAAAATAAGCAGGTCCGTGTATATTTTCCGTCCATCTACTAGAAACTTGACGCGGATTGAATGCTTCTTTTTAACGTTTCTATGTTGATGACTATACAGCGACTCGCATTTGTCTGTACCGTGTACCGCCATACGAACTAAGAAGAATTAATGGATACAGTTCCCTACCAGTTCCACCTCTGAATGTCTGCTTTTTCAGCACTCTTCCGTTAATCTATCGGCTGAGCAAACTAATGGCTGAATCGCATGAAAGCCTCACGTGTAGGTGCGAGGTTCAAAGGCAAAACAGAAAGAGAAAATGTGTAGTAATAGCAAAATGGAAGTATTGGTGTAGCACGGAGCAATTTAATTTCCCTGAGGACTGCGTTTGCTGCAGGTACTTTTGCCTACCTACTGCTGGGGGCTAGAGCAGTGCCAGAAACGGTGAAGGCAACGGAAGAAAAGCAGCTACGAAAAACGTGGCGAAAATGGAAGGCCAAGAAGTAAAAGAAAACGGTGAAAATATTTCCGCTTGTTGAGAGCAGCCGTTGAACCATGGCGGACTGAAGCCCAAGATCAGGTACGGGGTAAAACCTTTCTAAGGACGACCATCACTGCCAATCTGATGGGACCGCTATAGAATGCGCCAAGTCCTCGTGCGGACGAAAGTAACTTTGGGTGGGGAAAACCGGTAGGGACACGGGACTTGACGCCATGGCATGAATTGGGTGAAGCGTACCCAATGAATGTGGAAAAGACCTTTTTCAAAAGAGAGCTAGGACGAACTGCTGTTTGCTTTGCTATCTTTGGTCTTGCTATTGGCTTTTTGTGAGAAGGCAAAGAAGCGAATACTCATTTGGTTTGGGCGCGGGACTCACGCCCAATATGTGGATACTATCATGTTCATTGATTGATACATGGTACGACAAATGCTAATTTCAGTATCAACACGCTCTCTTTTTATTTCTATCTCATAGAGAAAATAGAAGTAATTAGCTTGTTTTTTGGGGGCTGAGAAAAGAAGCGCTCTGACTGAATCTATTAATGGTTATTTGTTTAAATGAGTAATACCAACAAGAGTTTATGCCTACATTAACTTCCATTAAATTACCGTTCAAAAATAGCACGAATCTCCTAGATCATTTTATGCTAAACTTTCGACTTGGCTTATACATGGCTCTTTACCAAAAAAATGAGCCGTGAATGTTACTTATTTTTTTTAGCATAAATCCAAGCCTACTTTGCAGGTTTTTCTTTAAGTGTGCATCTATAAGGTAAGAGGTAAAATTAAGCATCTTATTATCTAATTGTCAACGAATATTGTTACGGACCCTAAATTTTATTTCTAAATTAATAAATCTCATTAGATCAAATTCATATGCTACGATTCTTGGGATAACCTCTCTAGAGACCAGGTACTCCCGAGTAGAACGCCATTAAAAAAACACTCTAATTCATAATACTGATTAAAGTCGCATATGACAAAAGGTGTCGTTAGGTGATTTTACACAAACATAAGTTGGATTGTAAGGGTCAGCATTATCATGGGATCGACTACTTGCACCATAATATATTGATAATATTCTTACGTCGTTTCTAAATACCCAATCGCCTACAATTCATATATTCAAAGCTGAACGCCTTAGCTAACACTGAACTGAATAAGACCGCATGTCTGATATTTTTAGGTCACAATATAGCGGATTAGCAGAAACGCAATGATACGATAGCGGCGGAAATGCTGTCTGCGGTCGCTTTTCTCATGAGTCCTTTTTCGTTGCTTCGGCGCTCGTCTACTTGTATGGCTTTTTTTGAACGCTTCGCAACGCTCACTTGGTCCTCTTTGATCTGCTCCTAATTATTATTCTTATTGTTTCCTCATCTTCTGCTCTTTCTTCTAGCATTTGTACTTCTGCTTGTACGCGTTCCTGCGCTCCTAGTGTTGTGGCCTTTGTTACGGTGTCTTAAGAGCCTCTGTCTGCATTCGTTTGACGTAACTTACACCAAGTTCGTCTAGCTTGGACGCTTTTGTTTGTTCCGGCTGAATACGATTTCCTATTTCACGTTTTGAATATTTCTACTCGTCGTGCAGCACGTTAATCTTCCTCAGCCACATCAGCCCCGACTTTAGCTCGCTGCACCCTTTCAATGTACAGCGATCTATCTGTTCGTTGCGCACTCCAGTATGTTCCCTACCATTGGGTATCCATCCCTGACCGCCGTTAGCTTTAGAATCATCGTTCCGCATAACGATCCAGCGTACTAGTGTTTTTCACGAGTCAGACCAACACCCTTACTGCTCTTAAGTCGAAAGCATTTTACCGTGTACATACATTCGGTTATAATAAGATGTCGAATTCTGCTAAAAATACGCGTATCTGTTGCCAGTTACCCACGCAGGCCTGTTCACAGAAGCAGAAGAAAAGCAGAAGTGTGTTGGATCTGTAACAACACGCTTACAAAAGCTCAGTTCTGAAAATCAATGTCATAATTCGCTGGTGATGCTGTGTTTCAGCTATATATATATATATATAATTTTATTTACCGTAGCATTTGTTTTGCAGTTTACAGGTTTCCACTCTCTATTACTGGGATTACTATGGGTAAAAAATAGGGTTATTTATATTTCCATGCGTTAGCTACATTGACTGTATATAGCAACAAATTTGTTAGGTAAACTAGACTATGAAAAGTATAAATATATCAATCAGTCAACGTTGTCAAACTATGAACTAATATATCTCATAATAGAGAACACTGTTATTAGCGGAAAAATGAATAAACAATCTGCTTAAACGAATAATATGATACGCGTAATAGTATTCAGACCACATATTTATCAATAATACAGGTGGTAGTTAGATTTCAAAGTTATTATGGTAATAAACGACTGGCTAAGTATTTTATAAAAAAAAATACAAGTATAACCATGGAAAAACATTACAGTAAATCGGTGCTGCATTAAAACTAAAGAAAAAACTAGACAGTAACAAAAAAAGTACCAAGTGCGTTACCTCGCAGTATCGAGTTTGAAACCGAGTTGAAACCAGATTCGCTATCCCTATATTTGCTCTACAATCTAAAGTACAGTAGCTTCGGCGAACAGCCGTACTTTCAGCGAATTTACATATTCTTTACTTGATTATTGCAAGTTATTATACCAACAGCTTTAAAATGCAGCCCAGGACGAAGTCTCTTATTTGCATTCATCATCGCTCCAAAAACATACAGGCATATACATGGTTTGCCGTCATTATCATCATCATATGTCAACTTGATGCCCCAGTAGAATGTGGATGGAAGCTCGGAACGCGTCCCTGCTTCGAACGTCCTTCTTTATCTGCTTGACTACGAAATTCGTCCATAGACATCACTAGAACAGGCGAGTTCAGATATCGGAATCGATACACGATGTGCGGCGCCTCTTTTTGCACCATGTTTCTCAGGAAGTTTCTGATCCTGAAAGATCTTCTCATCGTCACAAAACAGCGCCCGGCGAACGCTAAACCAATGCGGCACGTTTCCAATCCTAAGCGAATCAGTCGAGCAAAATCGTGGTCATTGGATCCTATTGGATTTCCCGACTCCGCGGGAGGCACACTTTGTCCATTTATTATGCTTCATCTCTCTATGGCTGGGCATCGTGTCCCAACAAGCCGAACTAGGCGAAGTCATCGGCCAGATTTAGCGTCATTTCTCCTGACGTTGCTCGTTGAATCATTGTAAAAAGCTCCTGTGCTGAATCTTGATGCATACTGTAGCCAAATCACACCCCACACCAAAACCGTTCCATAGGTAGTTTTCGCCTGTCGCCGCTTCGTCCTTCTTCTTCCTCTGAGTGTATAAAGCAAGGCCTTGCCGACAAGGTTCACCGTGGTTACGTTTTCAGTACAGATAGCTTAATGTTTTGCTGAATATAAAAATTCAATCCATCATCGGACGTCACGGCAATATTCGTCCAGAATCTTAAGTGACAGAGCGCTAGAGAAAGAAAGGCAATTGTGAACGAGAAAAAGGAAACGATTTCTTGGACCAATGCCAATAACAATGGGTAGGCAGCTATGAAGAGAACTTCCTTCCGCAGCTTAAGGTCCCCGGCGCATTATAGCGTGCTCATTGAAGAACGGCTTTCCCGAAGATTTGAACCTGTGCACATAAACAAACCTTTAAAATGACTCCATACTACAATTTCCCACCATTGCGTTGCACAAGTGAGGCGCGTAGCCATCATGAACGCTGTACCTAATCGTATCGTACCTCATGCGATTGAAATATATTTTTTTAGATCTTGTAAATAAATAAAATCAGTCTATCGATGTAAAACTTTGTTTATTTCCTTTTTACACGTTTTACTGTAATCTCGCACGTGTTCTCAGTGATAGTAAGTGCGAAACAAAAATGGCCGCCCGTTCGAACAGTTTAACTTTGTACCTGACTTTGAGCATGCGTAACACGTTTAGCACAAATAGCCTTTTACAGTATCTGAACGGATTTGAAACAAAGTAGTTCGGGCAAAGCAACCGCGAAAACGGCAGACGGCCTCCATTGCACTCGCACAACGCTGCCTAGAAGTAGTAGTCTCTATGCCTTATATAAGAGACTGTAAATTAAGGCATGGCTGTTTTTGTTTGTTTTAATGTCTTCTTTTTTTTCTTGTTTATTAATAGCTTGATATCTGTGGTTACATAACTTCAAGAATAGGTGCATCGTGTGAGACAGAAGATTTTCGTTCACCGCAAAAGGTGGAAGCAGCCTAGAAATTTAATCACGCATATGTTAAGGGCTCTACACCTGGAAGCAACGGGCTTATCTACCAACCATACCTCTCCAAAGTTTTCAGTTATTATCATTATCAGTTATTATATCAGACGCAATTATGCTGACGACCTTTGATATTTTCTTCACCCCGATATAGAAAGCTTTACGAGTTCGAAATCAAAGTACGTTTTTATGGTCTGGACAAAATTACACTGGCAGACAAAAAAAAAGAGGATTTCGAAGGTTATACACTTTTCAACCGCTAGCACGCAAAAAATCGAATTAACGAGGCAGTACGCAAAAAGGGCGATTAGTCATATTTAGGCAATGGCCTTTGCATACTCGTAGCTGATTATAGCTGGCATATAGCCATAACTTATTTGTTTGAACAGGGCGCGTATCCAGATCGCCAAAAAAAAAAAGATTTTACACTTTTTGAGACACCTGGAGAAAGAAGACAAATGCGAACCGTACTAGGAAGTTTATAGCGTATGTATTAAGCTAAATAGACAATTTTTTATCCTCTAACTTTAACGTATGTCACTTTCAACTAGACTATCTAAAATATATGTTCAGCATCGTCTATATATATAAATGCGATTGAAAATGATGAAGTTCATTATATAATTTTAAGCTTTGAGCTAAGACTATTGAAATTATAACGGCACGGTGGAAAGTATCCAGAAATTTTTTTCGAGCTCCCTTTCTTATTAACTCGAATGGAGAACCTGTCAGGTTTATCTCCAATTCATATGTACATGTTAGTCAAAAACTCGTGTAGTCATTCCCATAAACATTTAGATAGATCCGCATAGCATATAGTTACAAAATTGACATAGCCCAAGAAACTTCCTCGGGGAGCTAGTTCCAGGTACAATTGCGCTCGGAACCAAAGCTTCCTGCATAATGCGACCTACACGGGACGCAATTTCTTTACCGGGCTGAGAATAATGAAAGACTTTGGAAAAAAGAAGCAGTCTGGTTAGAACGCGATTACCTTTCGCCCACTTTTTTTCTCTTTTCGGGCAAGGACCCAACTGGCTCTTCGTTGTTCGACCTACTTTAATGAACTTTTTCTAGAAGCGGTTTTATGACCAAAAGTAAAGATGTGCTGTGTTGTTGAAGGCTCAACACGAGATTGCTTAACCCTAATGTGACATTGACAGTCACGTCATATCCAAGTGATTTTTCTACTTGAGGTAACATGCACACAAAAGCCCTCGCATCTACATCACCACACGATCCTACCGGCGTAAACCAATATAAATCATCAAAGAAGGATATCGCGCTTGCCTAACTAGATCGGACACTGCTATACCGTAGCAGTCTTATACTCGGAAAAGCAGAAGAAATATTTCCACTAACGATCCGCCGAGGCTCCCCTTTTGTAGCAGTCCAAATGCTGATATTCGGACCGGTATATTCGACCGGCTGGTCGAAGAAGGGCAATATCATTTCGAAAAGCGATATCTGAATATGAGTAGGAACCGATAAGAAAATTCGACTACGTACGAAAATGAGATATAGATTTTATACACAAACATTGCAGAATATATTTATGATAATAACATTGTTTTTTGAATAAAAATAAAAACACTGACACGAGATCATTAAGTAAGTGTTGTATACATTAATAGATTTCTTGCACCTGAAATGTTTATAACGACAATGTGATTGGCTTACTGGTTCGCGAGATCCGAACGGTGCGTGCTTGTAGTGTTCCGTTTCGACGCCGACGGCTAAAGCAGAGACAGAAAACCACATAGTTAAGAGGTCCCGCCAACAACACTTACCTACGTGGATAAGAAAAAGTTATTTATTTATTATAACCTTCAGGCCATAAAGACAAAGGAAATGCACCCAAACCAACTTGGGAATATCGAACAAAAATCATATTACCCCATTTGAAAAAAAACTATTCCCATTTGACACTGTTTGAATCCGCATGTACGTCTCGTTCAATATTCAACCGAAACGATCGGCCAAAAGTTAATGGAGCAGACTTTTGAAATGCTTAATGTCAGAAAGCTTGTCAGCGTTGCTATACTAACAATGCGTTATCTTATCAGTCTCATGGAAGCTTTGCGCATGCGCAAAGTGTATGTACCACTTGGAGGAGTGGTCGCAATCGTATGAATGCCACGCTTATATTATAGGCATAGATTCCCTTGCAGAGCAAGAATAGTGTATATACAATGATGATATGTATAAGATGTGCAGCCCAAAAGGTACTGGAGTACGTGATGCCGGGTAGAACGACTTTTAAAGATCAAACGTGAAACACGTTGTCCTATACGTTACGCAGTCTAAATCAGGAAATTAGATAAAGGTTTTTAATCCCATATGTCGTGCATCTTTACCTATGTGATGTGACTGCCAATCACCTTTGTCCCACCAGTAATATAGAACTTGTTAGGTACTTCCTTAGATTCAACGGATCTTTCTTCTTCTTCTTCTTTCGGTTATCAACTGTAGAGACTGCTCATCTGACAATCTTCTGAATCTCATTTTTTTAAATTCTATGTGGGAGTTTGAAGTGTGTACGTATTATAGTATATTTATCTTTTCGTCTTTAGATGTAAGTAGCGTGTGATCGGATCCATTATAGTATTACCAGTCGTTGGTTCTGAGGAATTCACCCTATGAACGATGCATAAAATCGCCATCGAGTCGCGAAGGGTTCTTATCTTGATATCGATTGACCGTTAAACATCGCAGAGAAGAGCGTTATATATAGCTACAGGTTTTCAGTTATCTAAACGTCGTTCTTCTATTATAATATCTATTCTTCTCCATAGTCTGCGACTACTTTCAAAGCAGTATCGTTTGTTAAATCATCTAGGGTATTCTCGTTTGTTAAAGTATCTAGGGTCTCGTGTTATCTGCTCACCGGTGGCTTAGAACCGCCATGTATACTAGGAATAAATGAATGTTTCGAATTTTTTTCGGTAATATTGCATCGAACGACTGGTTCCTTTCGGCATGTAATGAGGTGTGACCGCTTCAGGTCTCGAACTAGGACTACAGTACGTGCTCCTATGTTCGATAGACAAACACGTTACCACTGCACCACTATTGGGAACTGTATACTAGTTGTAAGTATATATTTAATACAGCAATAGTTGAACAATGATCCTTCTGATCTGACGCTCAATTCTGCCTGGTTTACTTTTATTTATTCTAAAAATAGGAATTTCCTCTAGACGTTCAAGAAACAAACATCAGGTCACATGGTTCGAATAACGGGTCCGCATTTGTCCTGTGCCGCAATTATTTTGTGATGTTCTTTGATAACAAACGCCACATAAGTTATTCCTTATTCAGCCTTTTAGTGTTTGATTGATCTGAGTCTCTTCAAACTAACGCGATCTTGGAGCATATATGTTTACCCCAAAATCTGTTTTGGATCGCAGAAGGATATCGGTAATACGCATTTCTTTGCATAGAGAGATATCTTAAGGCATTCCATACGTATTTTTTAGTATCCTAGAGACTCTTTTAGCTCGATCATCGATGATCCCAAATTTTTTGACCGATTTACATATGGCTTGTAAATTTATTTCTAAAAACTTATATTTTTGACCAGTAGCTTTCTGTCGCTTGCCGTTGAGGTCAATCTAGGTAATATCATGCCAGAAGGCGCTCCCAACTTGTATTCCAATTCAAAGAACTGCGACGGGAACTCACCGTTTACGCCGTGAGTCTAATTCACAGAGCTCCAACATGAGGGTACTGCAATCAACTAGAGCTTCTTGCTTTTATGTACCGTTTTGGTAGCTTATGTCATGGCTTGAGTGAAAGCATTTTTTTTAGAGAACCTGCTGCCTAATTGTGCAGAGTCTAACCTTATTTCTTACAATACTCTGCTGTATTATTAGGTCAAATCGTGCCGAATAATAATCTTTCAGTGTTGCTTGGTCTAGTTGCATTTAAGGTGTGAGTTCTGCTACATTGTTGCTGCCTGAGAAAATATGTCACAATTTCTTGTATCATCAAGGCATGTGGCCAGTGGATATAAAAAAAAGTAAAAGCCTATAGGTTTTCGTTGCATTTGCAAACACCTCATAACCGTCTCCGTCTCGAACGTAGCGCTTTTTCTAACGTTTTCACGACAATTTAGTAGGGCGACAGCTTAACTTTTGCATTGCCGAATTCTTATGTAGATGTGGTATTGTCAAGGTATCGCTTGTCCTGCATCTGATTAGAGTACAGAGCCACATTTAGATGCAGCAGACTTTGACTTATTCCCATCGTCTGAAACCTTGTTTGTCAATAACCAATTGTACATGGAATGCTCTAGCCTGCTTATAAATTGTTCTACCGAGGCGTTTGCTGTACATAGCGCTATTTGTAACCTTAAAATCGAAATCTTGTGTTGCACGAGACTAGCAGGTTGTATTTCACTCTATTCCAGTGAACCAATCGTGTGCCGGCTACCAACTGATAGGGTTATAATTTTTCATGGGGTCAGTGGGTTACAGTTTAGCTCGTTTCTAGCGTGAACCAAGATCAAGCAAGCGTCAACAAAGGCTTTAGCTACTTCAAGGATCTTCGTAGCAACTCGTTCTCGGCATGCAAAGCTAGCTGCTTTATGCCCATCTAAGAACAACATACGTCCAGGATCAGCAGGTATATGCATAAAAAGGCTCAAGGTACGCTAGTCTAAGGAATTTTCGCACGAGTCTAAGCTCTACCCGACAGCACCCGAGGTCCTAAACATTCCATTCGACCTTATTCGGCAAACACTGTGAGGACTGCTAGAAGCTACTGGCAAAATCTGGCTGAATTTTTTAGATAGCGCATTCAGTTTTTGCTGCAGAGATCGTCTGTGGATGTAAAACGATCAGTGAAATATACGGCCCCGAAGGTCAACCAGTGAAGTTTAAAGTAAAGCGTTTTTACTTTATGCATTTATTATACGCGTTCGGATAATACATGGTTGGTGTGTTATTATTATTACTGGTAAAAATGTTCTTCATAACAAGTTGATGCAAACGCTTGCATTGAACATTAAACTTTCATTTAATGAAAGAAATAGGCTTAGTCTGAAGCCGACATGTGTATCTTCGTAAGTTCGAATAAGTTTTTTTTACTCTAATTTGTTAAAATACAATCAAATGACAATTGTACTAAGCTGATAAACATCTATTTATTGATGTTCCTGGAGTACGCCTCTTGACCAGAAAGCTGGACCACGCATCGCGTCTGCACGATGCGTCTCGCGAAAGTTATCACCGATTCCCCATACGTATACACATCTATCTAAACACATGTATCTATTGTGTATTTCCATAGTAGATACACGAATACAAGACATTCATCGCAGAAAATGTGTTGTAATAACCTACTGCTTATAGCAACAGTAGCCACATGTTGACGGCGATGCCCACGACTGTGGCGTAGTGATCGTTCGCTTATCAGGTTTAGTAAACGGTTAAACAAATTTGTTTCCATTGTTGACTCCGTCCTTATAGGGGCTTGACGACAGCCTTGGGCCAGATGGTAAAGTGACCTTTGGGTAGCTCACACCTCGACTCATACCTATGAGTGGGCGCATATGTTACCTCGTGCTGGTAGGGTGAAACGAACGTGTGAAGGGTAGTATATGATCGCGCAAGTTCATAAAAAAAATTTTTTTATACATATAAACAATTCGTCACTAAAACACAATAGTATTTTTAGGCTTACATGCTTTGCTGGTATTTACGTCATGCTGTCGGTATATTTTGTATATAGATGTCACAGGAACCGTTGTATATGGGGTCCTGTATATAGATTCCACGAAAGAAAAGCGTTGACTTAAGTAGATTTTTCCATGATGCATAATTATACCACAAAAACGTAAAAATGGAAATACTACTTCAAACGAGGGAGAATTCAAACGAGGAGAGTGCCGCTTAAAAAAGTTTTATGTTTTGCATAATGTGTGCAAAACACGTCCCGCAATTTGCTTGTTTTGTAAGCGGATTATCAGTAGCATCTTTCGCATGAAGTTAAGCTCCCAAGCGTTCTCAGTGACCATTATCTGTTGCTGTTTGTTTTTTTACTTAGAATTCTTTTATTAACGTCCTCTAACAATGATTTTAGAAGCATAGAAAACCTAAAAGTTTCATAGGTGCAAGCCTCCTCTATAGCCCTATGAGTCTGGATCCGCGATCGCCTCACGAAACCAATATACAAACGCACTTTGATATTATGGGAAAATGTTCATACTCGTAGCGTGAAACAAACGAATCAACCGGGAGTCAAATTAAAACCGTGACAGAAGTGGTAAAAAAGAGAGTCCCGGTGAAAAGACGATCTTATCCGCTAAAGTTCTCATAGCACTCTTGACTCGATTTGTCGGTAAACACAATCAAAGGTCAGAAAAAGGGACAGTCAACTCGCTGGAACTTGTACCTGAAAGCAAGTTCATTTGAAAGAGCTCGTCAATATTTTGACAAAAAAGTCGAAATTATAATTTGCTATATATATATATAATATATATATATATATATATATATATATATATATATATATATATGGCCATTTTCTTATCGCATTCTGCCTGCGAAAGGGCAAAGGAAAACTTCACATTGTAGTTAACTGCGAATTAAGGCACTCACGAATCGGCCAATCTGCTGGCATCGCCATCATCGCTAAGGATGATAACGACATAGATCTATGTTTCTCTCCAAACTGCCCAGGAGCACAAATTTTTTCTACTCTAGTAGATTTTAATTACTAAAATTATTTGGGTCCGTTAACCCACATGACTGTGCTAGCAAGTAATATTGTACAACCCGTCTATTATCAATTCTGCTTCAAACGCACGACCCTAGACTCCAAATATCCAGTGGCAATGAGTCAGCTAACGAGTATTCGATCGTATTGTTTTGATGCGTCGATTCCATAACGATTACTCTCGCATGAAGTGTTTGCCACAGTGCGACTATTTGCGTATGTAAAAGACTGTAAATTTCAACCTAATTGCTTCGTGTGAATTAGAAGAAAAGCAAAAACATTCAGAGTATTTTGTCAAAAAAGTAAGTTCTTTGAAATTGCAGGCCAAAACGAAACATTTCTGTCCTGAAGTAGCTCCCAGTCCAAGAAATTTGTTTCAACAGCTTCAAAAGACTATAAGGCCGACAAGACCGACCCAGCTAAATTGCTAATGAAAGCAAACTCTGGGCTTGAAGATTTGAGTTTGAGGATTGTTTTTTGAAGAACTTGCTGCGAATGGAGTGTTGTTCTTAAATACATTTAATGTATCAGCCTCCGCCTTGTGCTTCATAAGCAAGCTGCTTTGCATAAAGATCTTCCGGTAAAATTTAATAGTTGATAACAAAGTGCAACATAAAAAGCTGATTTATCTTTCTCATCGGAACCAGGACACGTAGATCTTGCGTTCATGTCAAGCGAAGTAACAGTTGATTTTGAACTGATAAGGATTGTGCTGGCTAAAGTCTTTCGCCCACTTTCGAAAAATTTCAAATCTTTCGAAAGTGGGCGGTAAAATTAGCGGGATTCAATAAGCATATGTTAGTATTTCAGGCTCAGCATCTCGTACATCAGCAGCAGCACGAACGGATAATGTGAGCTGACTGTGTTGGCTAGAAACTTTTAAAACATGACGGCTAAACTTAGCTTTTGGCAAAGTTAGTCTGCCCTCTTGCTAACAGTCGGACGATTGCGATAAAAGGGTTTAGTTCACATGATTCAGTGAGTATGCAAGCTGTGGTTCGAAATGGCGGCTTACCTAGAGCTACTTTTTTTGCTATAACTTAAATCTTTAAAAGGTTTTATAGAATACGAAATGTCGACGTTAAGGGTACTCAAAGAAACTGTGTCGTGCCAGGCTCCTGTGCATACGTGACATGTACAGAGACTCACTTATTACAAGAATACACACGCAGCCGATCATAAAGGCTATTGAGGCGGGCCATATCTTACTAGCAAATAAATATGCCGCTTATCTAATTATGCAGGAATACGAATCCTATCCTCTGCGTTAAAGAAAGAAGTTAAATTTGCTTTATTTTGATTATAGAATACGCCTCACTTTCATTCAGCCCGAGCTGGACGACTAATGATGTTCCAAAAAAAAAAACACTATGCGACATACATACCTCAAATTTTAAACGATGTTTGATGGGTGTAAGACCCCTTTCTGAGACGCTGCTTGTCGTTATGGCATCATTAAGACTAAACACTGCCGCTCGAGTTCCGCCGGATCCGCTTCCCGGCATGCTTTCAAGAACAGTTAGCACTTCAGATACGCACTTGGAGGAAATGGCCTTACAAACATCTAGAAGTAAAAGTCAAGGAGCATTGCCCTTCAAACGTAGTTGTTATGTTAGCAGTTATCCAAAAAGGTTCTTAATAGACGATGATGGCTAATTTGCAGCAGAATTATGAAGTTTCACGACCTCCATATGTAAATATATCACTTAACTATTAAATTCCCTTTAACAAACCTTAAAAAGTAACCTTTAATAAAAAAAACAATAACGTCAAATCCAACAATCCAAAATGCCACAATTGATATCCTTATATATGAATATATTCCTTGTACCGTGCTCAGTATATTATCGCAAAGGCTGGAAGTGTTGTCTTTAGTTGCCAGGAGCACAAAATATCTGAATAATAAACATGAGCTAGCTAATTTTCGAACACCCCTCTAACTACAATGGCCTGGGGTGATCAATGAATTTACCGTTCACATTTACTAATCAATATTATATAATGAAATTAGCCATTAAGTAGTTGCAATATTGTAACGAAAAATAGAAAGAAAAAAAAAATCTATATAATTCGACGTAAACGACGTCTTTTTCATTCTAGGAAAGGCATCGGTTTTAAACATAACTCACCTATTGCTCCTTATTTTCTAAATGAAATATTCATCCAAATCGGCCCCCTCAGATACCGCTACGTTATATATATATATATATATGAATACTACCTCGCCAACAGAACATTAGGATACTAGCTAAACCCTGCGTAATGCGCTTCAGTAACTATATCGAGCTGATTTAGTATTTGATGTCCTCTCTTCTACTGCGTTTGTTCTTCCTTCATTTTTTCGAATATATTTTTGTTGGACATCTTCCCAGTTTTGATATCAGAGAAGTGACTGCTAGATTTTTAAAAAAGATTTTTTCATAAACGATAGTTGCTGGAGCACATTATGCTTGAAGAAAAATTCCCTTTATGATTGCTTCTGCTTCTTTCAACTTTTTTCCTCAACTGATTTTGTTGCGGTTGACTTCGGGAGTGCGACTTGTTCGAAGCAAATAAATTGGACTAAATAGACTTTTGCGGCTTTCCCTTTAGACTCAGTAGTTAAACATTTAAATTGACGAAAAAAGCTGCAAGCTAGACGGCCTAAGAAAGTTTCAAACTGTTTTAACCTAAAAGAGCCACTATTTTTGCGGGTCTATTTATTATGACAACACTGAGACCGTCGAGGTGTCGTCATTCTCTTCGGAACTAGCTTGATACTAGAATTTTTCGTTTTCACATATAATCTCGAGTACACTAGACTATTTCGAATGAACGCACATTAGAAAATTCAAACGACTAGCAAACGCCAAGGCATAACGCCAAAATTCACAAATCTGATTACTGTTTGATAAAAATTAACTCAGCTTTGGTGTGCTAATAGATCACACACAGTGTACATACCGTAAGTCTGAAATAATGAGCAAACAAAACGAAATGTTAATCAGACGAATAAGCACCTCTTCCGTCGATTAAATAGGAAAATATATCCCCTCATGGGGGATATATGTACGATCTTTTATATGGGACCTCATATATATTTAAACAATGCATATGCGGCAAACATCTAGACATATATATGTATGTATGTATGTATAGTTGAATTGGGCTAATATTTTTTGACGATACGGTTGTTGAAACATCTGCACAGTATCATTGTGGTATAAGAGTGCGGTATAAGAGAACAGCATCATCAAAAGTTTATTCAACAATTGTCCTCTCTACTACGAGACGTCGTAAACTGTTCAAAACGGTTTGCAAGAAATTCCAAAAAAAAATAACTGATGCCGCCCTTCGCTAAGGATCGACAATTTTCAACAGTGCGCCTGTACACTAAGAACATCCGAATAACCCGCACGATGAAGCTACTTGACAAAGAAAACTACGGCTCACGTCGGTCGTCAGACGGTCCAGTTAGTGGAGGCTAGAGAGGTCGGGACCAGAAAAATCAACGTAAGAAAAGGCGCCCTTTAAATCTTGATGAAACAGTTAGAACGCAAATGATTTCTTTAAGGTTTTTTGGGTTTCGCCTCTTTGGAAACGATCAATTTCTTAAGTGCACACAAGAATTCCGCTTACCTATCTTCCGCCACCTACAAAATACTTCACGTCACTTTCACATCTCGTAAACGAATACCTTTGGGTCGAAGTCGATGCACTTCAAGTTGCTGCAAAGCGGAATCCAATTCTAGTTAAGTGCCAGACTTAGTGGTTGTGAAGACAGCGAAAAAAGCATCCTGCCTCAGGCAGTGGTCGAAAGTCTCATCTCTAACGGGTTCAGTTACTCAATTTGCTCACTGAAAATGATCGTTTTCATAAGAAAGACTATGTTTTACGCATAATAAGCTATATACTTACGTTACATTATAATTTTTATATTTATCTCTATACCAGTGATATCGTGACAATTAACAACATTTATAATATAATATAATATAACAGTTGTAAAAAACGTTCGTAACTACACCAACAAACAAAGGCTGTGATGAAGTAGATGAACTTCACCTCTCGATATCATGTGGCTTGAGTCTCTTTGATGATTTACTTATGCATCTAATCGTCTCGTCTAGTTATATCTTGCATACTACTAGAATTCACAAGTCAGAGCCTCATAAATGCTTTACACAAAGATGTATTCACCCTCAAACGTTATCCAAACACAAACTCCCAAATGATTAAGAGCTATTGTCTCAGGAAGAAAACGAGAACGTCCACAGGTCAGATCTAAAAATGCGAGTAATCAAAGTATGACACATAAGGTATTTCAAAACCCGACAGAAAATTCGACCATAACAACAGCTAGAAGCTACCTACCTCGTTAGTTTTAGCAGACCCCCCCCCCTCTTTGTATTCAAAAAAGGTCAGTTATTACAATCCACAACTGTGCCTTGTCTCAAGACGTCAAATGGAATGTCTCAAATTCAATATATCAAGTTATTATTAGCGCGATAAATATTCGATCTCGCCTTTTGCGACCCCATCGAGAACTTCCCTCATGGCAACACATTAATCCTGGCCTGAAAAAAGCTCAGGTATTGAGCAAACCCACAAGCGAGATCATAGCTCTTTTCAATAAGATGCTAAGGGACTTGGCGGGTATGGGAATAGGTGGCATGAGAGACCACTCCATTGACTTGACTAAGAGAAAGCCTGCGGCTAAGAATAAGATCGCTACTCTGATTTTTGGCTGATCGTGTGTTTTTCGGGCCTGCCAAACGTCGGCCCGTTCTAGTAAAGTGTAGACGGGAGAGGAACAGAAGTTCGTTTTTGGGCACAGGAGATGAGAACCTGGCTAGGTGGGCCACGTTAACTCGTGGCTCACCCGCTCGTTCGAATCCGAGATGGTAGCAATGAGGCCGGTAGTTGGAGTTTTGTCAGTGCTATAGGCAGTAATGTGACTGGTGTCGTTGTGGCTGGGTCTAAGGCTAAAAAATATGTGCCCACAGCAAGACTGGACCATTCATAAGCCAGGGACGTGAAGGCAACAGCTGCCATCTATACGTAGCTCGTCCTGTGCTAGCATGGGAAGACTTTTCGGCTTTTTTGGGCACGTCGATACTCTTGTTGGTCCTTACTGATGAGTGGAAGACGGAAGGTTGGGAGGTAGGAGGACGAGCAAGTGGTCAATACGTTAGTTACTGCGCACTCGGTACCTCTAACTAGAACCAGCTACCGTCATCGCCGTGAAGATTATGCCAAAAGTAAGCGAGAACGACTCTCTAAATTCAAGACCAAAACTAAGCGCCTAGAACTACTTGTTTAAGCTAGTTAGCTGGTAAATTAGAGTGGTGTCGGTTAGTATATAGAGATCTAGCTGCTTTTGCTACAAGCTACGCATATATATATATATATATATATATATATTCGAATTCGAATCGGCGTTCTAAAATATGCATGCCATTAAAGAGTGCGGCGTTTATCTCTATAAAAGTACTCGATATAT